>NW_013668284.1:0-10475 GCF_000517525.1 Limulus polyphemus
AACTGCAATAATGGCATACATAACCAGAAGAATGGTCTATATAAGTGATATAATAGTCTCTATAACTGCAATAATGGCATACATAACCAGAAGAATGGTCTATATAAGTGATATAATAGTCTCTATAACTGCAATAATGGCAAACATAACCAGAAGAATGGTCTATATAAGTGATATAATAGTCTCTATAACTGCAATAATGGCAAACATAACCAGAAGAATGGTCTATATAAGTGATATAATAGTCTCTATAACTCAATAAAGGCATACATAATCAGAAGAATAGTCTATATGAGTAAAATAATAGTCTCTATAACTGCAATAATGGCGTATATAAGCATATATGTCAATATCTTAAATACTTGCATTTCTAAATTCGGATTTGTTATATGATTCTTTGGTTTATTAGCGTTAGCCATCATGCTTACTTGAATAGTGCCTTTTTAAGAAACAAATTTGATGAATGTAACTTTTGTTTACTATACAATATTTGCTTTAACAAAAATATAAATCAAAATACAAAAACATCTTATTAATTTATTACTAAATTCTTTTTTTTTATATAAAAATAAGATAAATATGGAAATTTTTATCTGGAGTTGATATCTTAAAATGTTAATAATGGCTGCTCTAACCCACTTCTTATTGGGAGGGTGGAGAAGGAGGAGGGTGTTTTCACTACAAATATATTAATGTAACCTTATGTGCGTGTGTGTGTTTCAAAGAAAAGCCACATCGGCCCATCTGCCGTGTCCATCGAGGGGAATCTAACCCCTGATTTTAGCGTTGTAAATCCGTAAACTTACCGCTGTCCCAGCGGGGGACTGTAACCTTATTTACACACAAATATATTTTGCACAAATTATAATAGATTTATTTGTAATTTTAAATTTAACAGCACGCGGGAGAAAAATCAGGCTAGAACCTTTAAACAATGGATTGTTTAAATACAAAAACTGTGACACAATGGGCTATCTGTGCTGTGCCCACCGCGAGTATCAAAACCCAATTTTTAGTGTTATAAGCCCTCAGGTTTGCCGCTGAGCCACTGGGGGGGGAGCAAGTAATTTAGTCATGTATTTAAATTCGAATTTTATAAATTCCACAACTCCGTTTACCAGAACATAATTTAATTAATGTAAAGCAAATTTCCCTGTAATATTTTTATTAGAATTTATTAGCACCTGCCATTAAGCAACAATAATTATCTTTTAATACAAAGTATTTCTTCGTCAGTTATATATATATATTCCCTCTAGTCTTACACTGCTAAATTAGGGACGGCTAGCGCAGATAAACCTCGTGTAGCTTTGCACGAAATTCAAAAAACAAACAAACAAACTAATATTTTGTCTACACCCGTCTTAGAAGAAAGTACATTTATAAATAAGTGACTTTTTTTTTTATTTGTCCAGTTTCGACTTACTACATTATATTTGTGCATAGTACAACAAAACAACAGCGTGAAAATGAAACAGAATCAACAGTTCTGCCACATCCATTACAACAAATCGCAAAAATGAGGATCTGACGACAACCTGCTACTATTTATTTCAAATCTGTCTTTTCACTTGTGTGAATAAAATTATCTAAGGTGGGTAGGGTGCTCCATTCGCAATTTATGGGTCGCGGATTCGAATCTCCGTCATCGAACATGCTCGCCCTTTCTGCCATGGAGGCGTTATATATGTGTCGGTGAATCCCACTATTCGTCGGTAAAAGAGTTGGCGGTGGGTAGTATCGACAAGCTGCCTTCCCTCTAGTTTATCACTACTAAATTAGGGACGGCTAGCGCAGATAGCCCTCTTGTAGCTTAGCGTGAAATTCAAAACCAACCAAAATCTTCTAGAAAAATCTATAAAAGCCACCTCACTTGTGATAGGCTTAGCTAAACTGTTTTCACAAATAACATACTTTTGTATTGATTATCCCACTTTATCTAGTGTGCATACGGTTTAAGGTAACAATGAATCTTATTTTCTTTCTGTAATACTTAAATAGTGTTTTCGGTAAATAGAGGTTATTGTTTGATTCGGGAAATTTAGGGTGTATTATTGAAAACATTTTCAACTTAGAGTTGTTAAAAGTTTTCATAAATCGTTTGGATGTAATAGAACAAGCCTCTAAAGTATAAACAAACTTCATTGAGAGATGCGGAACAACAAATAAACAGCAAATTATAAGAAGCGTTGTGCGAACATGTGTAAAATGGTTTCTATTGAAGTACCAGACCTATTTTTCTTTGCAAGAGGTTGCTTGAGGCTGAATGTGAATAAAGTATCAACTAATTACAACCTTCTTCGTCGAGTGAAGACGCCATCTTTTTTTATTATCTGACAGGCTTCATGCAACATGATTGTTAAGTTTTTGCGCGTTGTATTAAAAGGGTGTACATGTGAATAACGACAAGCCTACTAAACACTCCACGAAAAGCTTCAGGAACTTGAATTTATCGGGCAATTTATTGACCAGAAAAAAAAATATATATACATATATAAGCAGCTAGTCATCACCACCCACCGCCAACTCTTGGGCTACTCTTTTACCAACGAATAGTGGGATTGACCGACACGTTATAACGACCCCACGGCATGTTTGGTGTGACGGGGATTCGAACCCGTGACTCTCAGATTGCGAGTCGAGCGCCCAAACCACCTGGCCATGCCGGGCCAAAAATATTATTAGTAGTAGTATCCTATTAAACATTGCGCCCCCCCAGTGGCACAGGGGTATGTCTGCGGACTTACAACGCTAGAATCCGGGTTTCGATACCCGTGGTGGGCAGAGTACAGATAGCCCATTCTGTAGCTTTGTGCTTAATTACAAACAAATAAACAATTAATTATTGCATCATGTTCATTTCGTTTTCAGTCGTCCAAGAAGCGCCAAGACATTAGATTAAGTTCAGTATTCGATCCCAGATAATTCAGTCTTTTGTCTCACTGGAAGAATTTCACGCAACTATTTCTTCTTTCGCTGTTCTCAAACGAAAATATATGACTGTAAAAATGTGTCAGTTCTTTTAGGTTGACGTTAAAAGTCATCAGGACATCTGAAGGCATTTTATCAGCGAAAGGACGCACACAGTTGTGACGGACAATATGCGCATAATTAAACAAGTGATTGGTATGCTGTACTTGGAAGATTTATTGTCTTTACAAGGATTCAAAAAATTCAAAATATTGACCTCCGTGTAAGCTCTTCACACCTGGAAATGCTGATTTCTTGAATGTTTAGCCATTTTCGATTTTTGAGCCTGTCATGAAAGAACATCTTGGGAGAATTACCGCAAAAAAAAAAGAAGAGAAAAAGATATCCGTAAGCACTGTTGAGATCGGACACCCAGAATGAACTGGTTCAATTGCTGTCCAACAAGATCCAGATTCATTGTTGACTGCTATAAGTATCAGTTGATTGTGATAGATCGTAAACCATACATAAGCTACACAGAACTGGTAACAATGGCTTGTGGCAGATACTAAGACACCAGTCACAAAAGATGGGGAGGTCAATATCAACGAGCATTCTTCTAAGTTTTTTTTGTTGGTGTTTTTTTGCCGCTGAAAGACACAACTAGTGCTAGTATGATCGAAGCTGTTCTGGGCAAATTTGAGGAAATGGCGTAGCTCATGGAAAAGTGACGAGGTCACGAGTAGGACAGCGTAGCCCATGGAAATGTGACGAGGTCACGAGTAGGACAATGTGGTTGAAATAAAAAATAAAAATGGTGGACTTCCAAACATTAGCCCCCCCCCAGTGGCACAGCGGTATGTCTGCGGACTTACAACGCTAGAAACCGGGTTTCGATACCAGTGGTGGGTAGAGCACAGATAGCCCATTGTGTAGCTTTGTGCTTAATTGCAAACTGAACTCCAAAAAAGAATTAAAGACTTGACACTTATTTTTTTTGTATCCGGCAATACACACTCAAGGCAATGACGTTCTTGGACTTAATTCTAACATATACGTCTATTAACTGTGAATCTGTTGGGTAGCATTGCTACAACATGTTTCCCAGTTAAATGTGAATCCACTGAGTGATAACTAATGGGAAAATGGACCTGATTCTGTTGGTGCCTTCCGATACCAGCTGGCACTCTTGTGTCCATCTCACAAAACAACATCCTCATGGAACAAAGTCGCGTTCTGAAATGAAACTAATCGCTGCTAAGTGACTAAATTTTCATTTTGTGTCTGTAATGTTGTGGTATAGCGCGACTTACTATATGAGATCAGCTTCACCAGGAAGCATCTACAAAAATAGTGATTTTCGGGTCGTTATTTATCAGCTTCAGGAAGAAAAATATTTTATTCTTCAGCACAGGACTAATGAAGGTTTAGCAAAGGTATTAATGGACCCAAGGAAACTTGAATAAGAAATGGAAATCACTAGAACATTTTTGAAAGAACATCAGATTTGCTCCCACAAAAAAAGAAAAAAGACAGAATTCTTAATATGATTTACAGCAAATCTTTGAGATAAATTTCTTTAACAAAATTGTCAGCATAAACATTAACAGAGGTGTCAGGAACTACAGAAATAAAGTCCACAACCCAGAGGTTTCCGGAACTACAGAAATAAAGCCCACGGTCCAGAGGTTTCAGTAACTATAGAAATAAAGCCCACAGTCCAGAGGTTTCAGTAACTATAGAAATAAAGCCCACAGTCCAGAGGTGTCAGGAAATACAGAAATAAAGCCCACAGTTCAGAGGTTTCAGGAACTACAGCGCCTAGAAACCGAGTTTCGATACCCGTGGTGGGCAGAGCACAGATAGCCCAATGTATAGCTTTGTACTTAATTACAAACAAACAAACAAAGTGCAAAAGAATTGCAGCCATCTGGCGGAGACTGACTAAAATTACTCCGTAAAGCGAATTGGAATACACGTATTGGAACAAAGCAATATTTTCATTTCTAAACAACCTCGTGCCACTAAGGATTCTGTTGACCTTGCCCATCGGTGTAACTAAGGAAGAAACACGTTTTCCCAATTCAAACTGATAAAGTATTATCTCAGATAAACTTCGACAAACAAGCCTGGCTTGACTTTTATCAGTTTGTGATCGAGCATTAAATTTCACAAGACAGGGGACTTGAATTAAGCAATGTGTTAAAGCGAGAAAAATTAAAGTTTTATAATTTGAAATTTTAAACTGGTATGGTAATCACGTGTTAACTGTTGCTGCAAGGTTTTTTTAACGCTTTTGATAAATAAATAACAACATTCTTTGTCTGTTTATTGTTAAACATAAAGCTACACAGTGAGCTATCTGTGTTGTGCTCATCACTGCTATCGAAACCCGATTTTTAGCTTAATAAGCCTTCAGACTTACCGCTTAGTTACTTGACGTGAGTTTTATAGATTTGTCACACAATAGAAAGAGAAACTTGAGAGGGGGGCGGTAGATTGAAAACTTGCCTAGGAGGACGAAAAAGCTGACAACAGTCTTCACGAAATTGCTCGTTCTTTGTAATCAATAATTTTTAAAAATAATATTTTTCCGGAGTTTTTTAGTTGACTTTATCAGCCAGCCGTTTAGGTTTCTTCTTTATCGAATCTTCTTTAAAAAAAAACAAGGCTTACTAAATGTATGTAAAGGTTGGTATAATTTCAATCTCGGGAACATTACGCGTTGTCACACCAAACCTCCTGGTGAGACACGATATTTGATTTTTTTTTTGTCTTGAATATTTCCGCCAGTAATTAGACAAATTCAGTGGAAATAGTCCAGCAGAAAACGTTAATAATATCAGTGACACTGTGAGATCATAACAGCCTGTGTCTCCAGTGAACTTTTCCATTGGATCGATACATCAGGATATTTCTTTGTTGTTTAATGAACGTTGAAACCTAGTGTCTAATTGCTTGAACACGTACAAACAATGTAATCCTAACCGCTGTATTGCAAAAATAAAGACTATTAATTGCTCTACGATCACAAACGGGGGGGGGGGGGTTGCATTTTTGTTTTCTTTTTTTCATCAAGGATTAAGGGATATTGGTCAAATATCATAGCGTCCTCTCCAACCCTCTAACATATTCGCTGTGTTAGGGGGAACATCTGGGGAAGGGACTTTCTAATAGATCTGTGTGGAGTAGGTTGTAATCACGCACGGTTTAATGTCGTGACACAAAAACATATATTGTCTAATGTATTGACTTCATCTACAAAGTAGAAGCCTTAGCTTATATTAATTCCTTCGTGACCGGTGCTTTAGGTAAATACAGCGTTCAATAGACTCATAGCGTGACACTGTGGACGGCTTAGGAAAGTGGACTCTTCTCTTTGTTGTCATGGTTTCAGATGACGCTGAAACGGGCATAACAGGTGTATGGGGGATGTGGGGTGTGAACAGATACTTCCTTTCGTTACAATAAGAATATTCAGGGGTTTATTTAACTAATTCACACGCGTTAGCGAAATAGGTTCCACTATGTTTACCATCAAAATCTCATTATGATGTTTGGATGAAATATTCGCTTACAAAATTCAAAATCGTGTTTAATTTTGCACAACATTTATCAGATAGATTATATATTTATCCATTTGGAAGTTTTATTTCGAAATATTAACACCGTGTTTCACGGAATATTTTGATGCGATTAAAATATGTATGATTTGAACTCTGGTTGTTGAGCAAGTAAAATGAACCACCTTCCCGCCCCTCCACCCAAAATAACGATTTTGTGTTATTTTGAATATACTTTATAATTGTCAAAGCCTTGAAAATGTTTGCAGAGAAGAGACTTTTGATTTAGCTTTTTATATTTTTTTTGCTGTAGTTCAAGTTTAATGTATGTTAAAATTCCGAATAAACTATGTCAGGTCTTCACTGCTGTACTTCAAACTTAAATACTTATTAAAGAGTTCAGAATAAACTATGTCAGGTCTTCACTGCTGTACTTCAAACTTAAATACTTATTAAAGATTCAGAATAAACTATGTCAGGTCTTCACTGCTGTACTTCAAACTTAAATACTTATTAAAGATTCAGAATAAACTATGTCAGGTCTTCACTGCTGTACTTCAAACTTAAATACTTATTAAAGATTCAGAATAAACTATGTCAGGTCTTCACTGCTGTACTTCAAACTTAAAGGCTTATTAAAGATTCAGAATAAGCCATGTCAGATTTCATTTCTCTAGTTTAGACTTATAGATTTGGATAACTTGGAGGTTTATTAAAGATTTAGAATAAGGGATGGAAATCTTCAGTAGTGGAAACCTGACACTAGATTATTCTGAATCTTTAATAAGGTATTTAAGTTTAATCTAAGTAGTGGAAACATGACACAGCTTATTCTGAATCTTTAACAAGTACTTAAGCTTGAATTACAGCAATTAGATTAAACTTAAATACCTTATTAAAGATTCAGAATAATCTATGTCAGGTTTCCACTGCTTAGATTAAACTTAAATACCTTATTAAAGATTCAGAATAAGCTATTTCAGGTTTCCACTGCTTAGATTAAACTTAAATACCTTATTAAAGCTTCAGAATAATCTATGTCAGGTTTCCACTGCTTTAGATTAAACTTAAATGCTTGTTAAAGATTCAGAATAATCTATGTCAGGTTTCCACTGCTTAGATTAAACTTAAATATCTTATTAAAGATTCAGAATAATCTATGTCAGGTTTCCACTGCTTAGATTAAACTTAAATGCTTGTTAAAGATTCAGAATAATCTATGTCAGGTTTCTACTGCTTAGATTAAACTTAAATGCTTGTTAAAGATTCAGAATAATCTATGTCAGATTTCTACTGCTTAGATTAAACTTAAATGTTTGTTAGAGATTGCGAATAAGTGGTGGCAGATCATTGCTGTAGTTAAATCTTATTGGTTGGAACAACTTAAAAGTCTTTTAGTGATTCAGAATTGAGACATTTGGGGCGAAGTTTTAATATCATTAGACTCTCAGATATATAGATTCAAAAGTGTCATAAAATGGTTATTCAATAAAATAAATACTGTACATTACTTCTTTTTTTCTTGGCAAAGCAAAAGTTTTCTGTTATTGAACTTTCGTTAACCTTCAAGGTTATCCAGAGGTTAGGGGTAACGAGAGTTAATCTGATTAGGGAAAGAGCAAAAGACTCACAAAACGAGCAGTACCTAGTTAAGAGGTCTCGAAAGATTAACATCTCCTGAGCTGAGTCCATAACTGTAACCATAGAGGCCACTTTATTATCTTATCTTTATGCTACTGTTGTGTTTACACTAATGTTAAGGCTTATGGTAAGCATTTCCTGTTCAAATCATTATCACGGGAGAACCATGAACCCTCCATGAGAAGTGGCGCTCTATGTTGGATTTTCTCTCGGTAATATCGACAACAGATATTAGACCATCAGTAGGCTTAAGAACCGACTGATCAACATGGACTGATTGTGATCCTACAGTTTGTGTATTTGTGGTTATCATCATTATTCTCATCGATCGTGTACTCATAATGATTACCGTGATTCCATTCGTTCGTGTTCGGTTCAGACTTCTAAGTTAGAACTGTAGACGAGAGGGAAGGCAACAAATCAGCAGAATCCGCCTTTCGCACGGTTACTTTTATCCTATTAGCGGAATTGTCTGTCACATTTAAAACGCCCTTACAACTGAAGCTGCGGAGTGAGTTCAGCGGCATATCGCGGCTCGAACCTTGGACCTTTTTATCTGCATCCTGACTTGCTAAGCAGCACTAGACCATGCGTGTGGCCATGATTAGTGGAATTTGACATGTAGTCCACATATCTCAGCCTAAGGTATCATATGATAGTTTTGTAATTTTGATTTGTCTTGAATGAGTAGCAGCTGTGAATGTGACGTACACACACAAAAAAAAATGTTCATATAAACAGAGAGATTTTATTTTTCTCTGTTCATTAACGTACGGTGCTTATAAAAAAAATCATGAACTTTTAATGCAGAAATAATACAATGCAATAATTTTGTGATTTTTTTTTTTAATATGCAGGAACAGTAACAATGGCGATTATTTTAAAAGTTTTTTTCTAAAAATATCGAAGAAGTGCTTGGCTGATGAACGGTAACAGACCAGGCACTCCTAACCCTTTTAGGTATAGAGTTATTGACGGTAATTATGTACCACAGCAACCTCGAATAGAATCAACGCAGGGGGTGCGGGACGACGGATCCCAAGCTGCCCTCTCATCTCGTGGCGTCACACATCGATAGGCGAGGGTCCTCATGCTGCCAGTCGCCTTTCGCTAGCATGTGGGAAGAAAAAACTAATCTGGCTGTAAACATCAGATTTGCGCGGGAGTCAGCACGTGAATCGAGCACACGAGCCGGTAGCACGTGCTACGCGGCAAGTCAGCTGGCAAACGTGTGGCCACTCGGCCTTTCCCTCACCTGGCTTTTTGAAGAAGAATCACTACTATTATCTAATTTAACCCACTAGTGTGGATTTTTTTTTCTTCTTTCTATAAAATATTCGTGGCTGAATGCCTCACCAGTACAATATCTTCACCTTAGGACACCAGGTGTTCTCCTTACTTAAGAAAAATAAGTAACAGCTGATCACCCAGCGGTTCCCAATCTATAGGTAAAATATGTAAAGTTTCTGTAAAGACAGAAGTGGATTTATGTACCGATATAGCATGAGTCGTTTTTACTGTGTGTTTGAAATACGGTACTACGTTAATTACGAAGCGCACAAATGAAACGCTTTGGAATTACACGTACTTAAGGTGTTTCTTATCATTACCAATCTCGTTACGTGGTATCAATTTGCAAAAGGTGAACTTTCGTTTCGAGTTTACGAAATCATGAATACATTAATAATAATTATAAATATCATGATTAAATTTAAGAATGCTATCTATGCTGTATACCCGAACAAGACCTATAACTAGATTTCGTTGCGTTTTCCAGTTATCGATGTGTTCGAAGGAAAACTAAGTTTAACAATAAAAAAGATCACGACACTTATGATGGACAACATTGTTCATTTATAACAGAAGGAACTCAGATACTGAAGATGGAATCTGTAGAATTCCCAAACGTTTATCTGCGTCTCTTCTGATATACATAAACAATGTTGTTTACCATAAGTGACTTATTGTTAAACTTGGTTTTCTAGTTTATTTTAAGTACTTAATGTTGTTAATTCTTTGGTTCCCCAAAAGGATACAGTATTCACACACTTTTTTTTTTCCATGGCACGTTTCGCTATTAGAAAGAAATGTTTGTTTGGTATCCTGATAACATGATTGTTAAATAAAGATAGTATAAAACAACTAGCACAAGCACGTCTGTTTGGTATCCTGATAACATGATTGTTAAATAAAGATAGTATAAAACACCTAGCACAAGCACGTCTGTTTGGTATCCTGATAACATGATTGTTAAATAAAGATAGTATAAAACACCTAGCACAAGCACGTCTGTTTGGTATCCTGATAACATGATTGTTAAATAAAGATAGTATAAAACACCTAGCACAAGCACGTCTGTTT
>NW_013668284.1:11270-13919 GCF_000517525.1 Limulus polyphemus
GTTCAACATTAAACGTAACAGTGGAAGGATTTTATTGTGGTTCAACATTAAACGTAACAGTGGAAGGATTTTATTGTGGTTCAACATTAGACATAACAGTGGAAGGGTGTGACTGTGGTTCAACATTAAACGTAACAGTGGAAGGATTTTATTGTGGTTCAACATTAGACATAACAGTGGAAGGGTGTGACTGTGGTTCAACATCAGACATAACAGTAGAAAACTCTGACTATGGTTCAACATCAGACATAGCAGTGGAAGGATCTTCTTTGTTACTTTTTTCGTACAGGTTTCAGTCGGTCATTTAAAACAAAGCATCAAATCGTTAATCTGAAGAAGGGTGTTTCATAGCATGCGCTTCCGCCTTGAAATAATTGGTCCGTGACATTACACGTGGCAGCACGTGGCAGACGCACGCGCGTCCCTGGACTTCATCTTCGACAACCACGCTTCATCGAGTGAGGACTAATTATTTACCATACAATTACATGGTATCCACCACAAAGCAAGTAGCCGTTCCACCTTGACACGGCCGTTTTTGTCTGGCCAGAAGAACAATAGAAAGTCACATTTGCGGGCGGGTGAATGTGGCTTTGACTATTAACCTCCCAACAGTCAACAACATGTGTGAAGCGGTATTCGGATTTTTCTGATCTGAATCTCGATACAGTTTCAGCTACAGAGTTCAAATTGAATAATCACGGATATAACTCGGGTTTTCCGTACGAATGACTGTTATTCAGCTGTGAAGTAACCTTTTGTTTAATACAACGGATTTTACAGAGCTCGAGCGACGGTACGAGAGTGGAATAATATTCTTCTTTGTCGGCAGGTCCAAAGTTCGAGCCGCATTGCGGATGAACACTTTAAGCTTTGAGCGTGTAATAAAAGTGACGGACAACCCCATTACTCGGTTGAAGGAGTTAGACAAAATCCCCATTACCCGGTTCAAGGAGTTAGATAAAATCCTCATTACTCAGTTTAAGGTGTTAGATAAAGTCCCCAATACTCGGTTCAATGAGTTAGACAAAATCCCTATTACTTGATTCAAGGTGTTAGACAAAATCTCCATTACCCGGTTCAAGGAGTTAGACAAAATCCTCATTACTTGATTCAAGGTGTTAGACAAAATCTCCATTACCCGGTTCAAGGAGTTAGACAAAATCCTCATTACTCAGTTTAAGGTGTTAGATAAAGTCCCCAATACCCGGTTCAATGAGTTAGACAAAATACCCCATTACTTGATTCAAGGTGTTAGACAAAATCCCCATTACTTGATTCAAGGTGTTAAACAAAATCCTTGTGGCAGCGGGTGCTGCTGAATGGCTAGCCTCCATTTCATCAGTAGTATAAAATTAAGGGTTGCTATACCAGAATCCCATCGGTCTCTACCGAGTTTTTTTTTAGACCATGTGCGTATAAGGTGCCGTTCAGGTTTAGAATACCATATATTTTCTATGTTCATCGTTTTCCCTGAATTAGTCCTAACAATCTATTATCAAGGGCTCATAAATTCAGTGACAAACGAGGTTTGAATAATTGTTTTCTGATCTTGGAACGTGCGTGCGTCTGCGGCTCAAGAAGAAGCATATATTGTTGACAAAGGACCATTGGTTTCGATTGTTAGGTTATAGATGTACAACAAGCTTATACTAACGAGAGAAAAACAGATTTATACTTAACGACCAAAGTGTATATGGATTAGAAAAACAAAACAATAACCAATTGTGCGTTTCCATACTTAAAATTTTAAATCGTTTTAAGTGTAGTATTAGCCCGTGAAAATTATATTTACTTGAAACATACTTTAAATATAAGTTTCTATACGTTTGTGATATAAATCACAATTATTACCCGCAATGAGTCAGACCTGTTATATTGATATTTGTCGTCTCATGAAAGATATTTGGTTAACAGTAGTTCATTTTTAGCTAACGTGATACAATTAAGAAAGGAGCAGTGAAGGAAGGATGACGTTGTGGGAAAAGTAGTCCGTTTCTTAAATGATGCGTTACAATTAATAAAACGACAATTGAGGAAATATTATATTGTTTCAAAAGTAATCCATTCTTAAACAATGCGTTACAGTTGAGAATACAACAATCGAATCGTGAATAATGTTGCGCAAAAACAGTCCACTCTTAGATTACGAGTTACATTTGAAATAAAAAAAAGACACTGGAGTCGTGGATTTTTTTAAACATTAGTTCATTCTTAAATGATGTTATACAAATAAAAGAAACATGGTTGACGTAACAGTAATATAAGCAGTACTCCGTTCTTAATTAGTGTTACTCAAACAAGGAAACGATATCCAATATTAGATAATGTTGTACACAGCAGAAAGCAATCTTTTAATCACGTTATCACTTTCCTTGAAACGTCTATCTTTATTATTCGTGATTAATATTTCCATAATTTTAAATCTACGTTTTAAAAATCACATCTGGTTGTCATGTATTATACAAACTCTTATTTAGAAAATTGTCACTATCAATAAAATAAAATTATTACTTATATTTTGCTTAATTACAAGCTGATGGCTATTTCATAAGAAAATGTAAACTGAATTTGTTCTGGATAATGGAAGAGGAAATAAACTGATGCTGTTCAAAATGATTGAAAAGAAAAACGCGAACTGATGTCGTT
>NW_013668284.1:14821-20553 GCF_000517525.1 Limulus polyphemus
CCGGAGGATCGAATCGGAGAGAAGCCAACTGATGGTGTTTTGAAGAATGGAAGCGGAAATAAGCCCACTGATGTCGTTCCGGAGGATCGAATCGGAGAGAAGCCAAGTGATGGTGTTTTGAAGAATGGAAGAGGAAATAAGCCCACTGATGCTGTTCAAAATGATTGAAAAGAAAAACGCGAACTGATGTCGTTCCGTAGGATGGAAGAGGAAAGAAGCCAACTGATGTCGATACGTAGGATGGAAAAGAAAGAAGCCAACTGATGGCGTTTTGGAGAATGAAAGAGGAAAGAAGCCAACTGATGTCGTTACGTAGGATGGAGGAAGAAAGAAGCCAACTGATGGTGTTTTGGAGAATGGAGGAGAAAATAAGCCAATTGATGCTGCTCTGAAGGATGGAAGAAGTCAACTGATGTCGTTGCGTAGGATGGAAGCGAAAAGTATCCAACTGATGGTGTTCTGAAGGATGAAAGTAACCAACTGATGGTGTTCTGGGAGATAGAAGAATTGAAGAACTGCAGATGATCCATTTCGACAATTTGGCCAAACATAAGTCTGTGGTGGTTCACTTATAATATCACAATTATGTGAAGATAACTAGAATGTAAGGCTAAGTTTGGAATGAACCAAAAATTTACATGTATTACAGTGTATTGTAATAACATTTATGCTTTTTTTATGTAACTATGAAACTAACAACATTCCAATGCAACATTTCACTTTCGTGAACATTTCGTTGACATTAGTGTTAGTTGAAAAATAAAAATGGTTTCATTTTAGATTTATTATCAACCATATAAACGTTATATAACAATTGTTGTTATTTAGACATAACCTGACTTATCATATTTCCAATGGTATTACAAATATTTAGTTTCCAAGAAAATTGTATATCGATTGAGCTTCAGCCGTGGAAATTTTCCTTTTTTTTCAATATGAAAAAAATATTACCCGAAATATATCCAAGCATCAATTAACAAGTACTTACAACCCAAAATTCTGAGTGGGCCACATTAAATATAGTTTATCATGTATTATTTATATAATATGTGATTTGTAGCCCTGCGACTTCACAAAGTTAGATGTAAAGATATGTTTGAATTCTGTACTTCATTGTGTTAATCCTCTAAATTACCGTGCTTAAAGAGCTTTCTACCAACACAAAAATGATGATTCTGGTAGTGGTTATTAGTGGACTAACGCAAGTAATGTTCGTTGGCTTCCAATCTGAACTAATGCAAGTAATGTTCGTTGGCTCCCAAGCTGTATTAATGCAAGTTGTGTTCATTGGCTCCGAAACTGGACTAATGCAAGTAATGTTCGTTGGTTACCAAACTGGACTAATGCAAATAATGTTCATTGGTTCCAAAACTGTATTAATGCAAGTAATGTTCGTTGGTTCCTAAACTGTATTAATGCAAGTAATGTTTGTTGGCTACCAAACTTGATTAATTCTGGTAATATTAGTTGGCTCCCAAACTAGGTTATTGCAAGTAATGTTTGTTGGCTACCAAACTTGATTCTGGTAATGTTCGTTGGCTCCCAAACTAAGTTAATGCTAGTAATGTTCGTTTGCTACCAAACTAAACTAATGCTAGTAATGTTCGTTGGCTCCCAAACTGGGTTAATGCAAGTAATGTTCGTTGGCTCCCAAACTGGATTAATGCAAGTAATGTTCGTTGGCTTCCAAAATGGATCAATGCTAGTCATGTTTGTTGGCTCCCAAACTGTATTAATGCAAGTAATGTTTGTTGGCTACCAAACTTGATTAATTCTGGTAATATTCGTTGGTTCCCAAACTTGATTAATTCTGGTAATGTTCGTTGGCTCCCAAAATGGAATAATGCTAGTCATGTTTGAGGCTCCCAAGCTGGTTTATTCATAAACTCTTGTGGTATTTTATATAAAGCTTTACTTTTTTCTTCTTAATTACACCTTTCAATATTCAAGTTTTTTTTGTATTAATATTGGTTTAAAAAATTATCCCTACTTACCAGCAACTACAACTTATGCAACTTCAGACACATAGTCTATGCTTCCTGGTTCCCCGTTCGTTGGTCGGGTTGTATTTTCCAACAGGTTATTGTTTCAACATGCATATGTCCAGGAGATAAAGCTGTCACACATATAAATGTACTTTATTCTAATTGTTCTGGATATGTTGTTGAAAGCAGAGCTTCTTGGCCGCTATTGGTTTGGCTGAAGGTTCCCTGTTAGCTGTTTTTATTTGTATTATGAGGTTTTGATTCCGCCAGTAATAGTGTAATATACATATACTGGTCTCATATTTAACAATTTCCACAACTGGGCAGAACATTACCGCTAATACCTTTGTATTAGATTGACCAACACTATCAGTGGATGCTTTTGTTTGATTGTTTGTTTTAGGGCAAAAACCACATTGGGCTATATGCTGTGCCAAACTCAGGGAATCAAACCCCGGATTTTAGCGTTGTAAAGTTCGTAAACTTACTGCTGTCCCACCGGGGGGGATGCTTTTGAGGTGGAGAGATAAATATTATTTGGCTAACACTTAAAAACAATAACATTACTCATTCTTCTTCCTCCAGCGTAATATAAGGAAACCTTTAGCACAAGTGAGATATCAGGTTTACATAAAATTAAAGCCACTTAGTTTTGTGTGTAATATTCTTTCTCAAGAATGTCAGTTTCATCTAAATGGACATAAACTCATTCATAAGTATTTACTTAAATATCACATCTTTAAATTAAACTACCAGATTCTCAGTTGGTTCTGTAAGTTATTTCGGTTACAATCGGCCTTTAGTCAATGTCGTAACCTAGGTCACACTTTTTGTTTCGGTTATAACCAGTCTGTAGCCAGTGATGTAACCTAGGTCACACTTTTTTGTTTTGGTTATAACCGGCCTGTAGTCAGTGACGTAACCTAGGTTACACTTTTTTCTTTAGGTTGTAACCAGACTTTAGTCAATGACGTAACCTAGGTCGCACTTTTTTGTTTCGGTTATAACCAGTCTGTAGTCAGTGACTTAACCTAGGTTACACCTTTTTGTTTCGGTTATAGCCGGCCTGTTGTCAGTGACGTAACCTAGGTCACACTTTTTTGTTTCGGTTGTAACCAGACTTTAGTCAGTGACGTAACCTATGTTACGCTTTTTTTGTTTCGGTTATAACCGGCCTGTAGTCAGTGACATAACCTAGGTTACACTTTTCTTGTTTTGGTTATAACCGGCCTGTAGTCAGTGACATAACCTAGGTTACACTTTTTTGTTCCACCCCCATCCCCCATAAGATCTTCCTTGTATCACAATATTTTACCTCATTTCCAATATTCATAATTTCACTTGCTAATTTTGAGAGACCACTGGTCGGCCTGGGGCAGCTGCCCCACCTAATTCTAAGCCACCGTCTGTCGCACGTGTTTTATTTATCACTGTAAACGAGTGTGATTATCTGATTTTGTAAAGATCTTACCCAAGGAACTCTATTACTGAGTCAGATTTATTCAGATTGTCTTACTGCAGCATGAAAAAGAGACTAGAAGAGACGTGACTAAATTAGTCATAAATTATTCAATAGCAAACCCCTTGTTAGAAACTACTGTTTAACAAGTTAATGTACACTTGTAATATTAGATCGCGAATGTAATCGTAATTTGTCGCAAAGTTCCAGCGTATTCTGTCTCTCTTTGAAATGTTCTAAGTCTTGTGTAAGAACCTTCGCATAGGTTCCCTTCCCCCAGTGGCACAGTGGACTTATAACGCTAGAAACCTTGTTTCGATACCCGTGATGGGCACAGCACAGATAGCCCATTGTGTAGCTTTGCGCTTAACTACAAGCAAGCAAACCTTCACGTAGTCCTGTGGGCTTAATCCGATGATCCTTAAAACCTTGCAATATGAAACATTAAACCTTGTTGTCAAAATATATTTTAATGTTTTTTACATAACATGTCCGAGTTTAGCTGTAAATGTGAATTTCATCAGACGCGTGACACGTAGAATATTCCTCCAGAACGTCAAATGCATGTATTGAAAGATAACGCTTGAAACCTTTACCAAATCTCTTTTTCTAACGCCGTCACTGATACCGAAACATAACACTGTTACGGTGGTTTCAACACTAGCATACACTTCACCCCATATGGTCCACCCTCCACGTGAGCACGTGCACTAACCGCGCATGCGACAGGCATTCAGTTATCATTTATTTTGACTGCTGGGAAGAGCACGAGTTTTTATACTGGGAGTACAGGTTGGTGATCTGGTCTTTACTTCAAACATCTGTAATATGTATCAATTAACATGTTACATCGTATTCTGTGTTTTGTACATCCTTCTGTTCATTAAAACGTACTTTTCTTCTTGGACCTTCGTAAATAAAAACGACGCATTACGTCGCTGGTCGTAGAAGCTTTGCTAAAAAAAAATGTACCTTAAAAACCATCACTTTGTGACTCTTGACTGGAGTATTCTCTTCTTTTGTATTAAAACTGTGAAGTGTGTGTGTATTAAAACAGGACCTTTAAGCCACAAAAACGCTCAAGCCGTAGATCAATAAATAACATAACGTGATAGTAGGGTGTACCCTATTTACGGTTTAATTAAATCGTAAGAATGCTGGTGTTACTTTATCTAAAATTGTGAAAAAGTCAGGGAAAAGAATGTTTGTTTCATTAACTTATTGTCTCAGTTTCTCTCTAAGCTTACAGTGTAGAATAACACTTAAACTTTATACAGTCTAACGTCCAGAACTCTGTTTACGTTCTGATTTAGATTTAAATGATTTATGGCTGGCTCATTGTATACTTTCTAATGCCTGTTGTGTTGTCGTATTTGTTTCGCTGTTTAGTCTCCCAGGATTCTCTTGCTGTTCGTTTGTTTACAACAAAAGTAGGACTAACTGATACCTTTTACGATTTCCTTTTAACTTCCACCGTCTTTCAATTTGGTGTCGTTTTCTTGGTGCAGAGCTACACAATGTACTCTGTCCACTGTGGGGGGGGGGGATAGACCCCCTGATTTAAGCGTTGTTAGTTCGTGAACTTACCGCTAACCCACCAAGGTGGGGTAAGGGGAGACCACAATCTTTGGAATCACAGAGGAGCTATAGGTTACTGCTTCTTCTTCAGTGATCGTCCAAAACTATAAACGTTTTAAGAACGTGAATATTTTTAGAAACTGCCGCTAGGGAATATTACAGTGATGTTAACATTATATTAAAATGAAGTTAAAATATTACGTGGTATGACAGGATCTTTTATCGTGTCTAGCTATGAGATGGAATTACAAAAAAAAAAACAATTATCTTT
This sequence comes from Limulus polyphemus, assembly GCF_000517525.1. Lineage (NCBI taxonomy): Eukaryota > Metazoa > Arthropoda > Merostomata > Xiphosura > Limulidae > Limulus > Limulus polyphemus. The sequence continues at coordinate 20,115 of NW_013668284.1, forward strand.
TGAAGGCGCTAATCGTAAAAAAAGAAAATGCAAAGAGCTCCATACCGTTCAGAGAAACTTCAACAAATATTTGAAATAAAGAGTTGAACATCAATGAATACGATCGAGAATCTATCTTTCTGACTCCCTCGTTTTCAAACGTTTGTCATATTACAAGTGTTTAATTAAAGAAAAGCGAAGGTAGTGATAAGATCGTTAGTTGCTGAGAATTACAAAGATCAGGTTCCATGTGGCGCTTTTAAAATACACCGAATCAGGCGGGTATGTTTGAGCGTCAGCTTAGTTTGGAAGACCATTTTGGACTTGTTACTCTGTGGTAGTATGTTGGCGCACATGACGTTTTGGGTCTCAGGAGGCAGAATCATGTATTCTGAATAACTTCAGTATCTAGGTTGACTCGAGGGTGTCTGATTCAGAACTGTATTTATATCGTGTCACA
>NW_013668284.1:21553-27991 GCF_000517525.1 Limulus polyphemus
AGAACGTATCTTTATCGTGTCACGTGAAAGGCGCCCGGCAACCTTCGGGATAGACGCGTTCCTGTATAAGTACACACACCGTACCGATAAAAATGCAAAATCTAATACCTTCCATCCATGTATCGTTATTTTATGTCTATTTTATAAAGCGGTAATCTTACTCGTAACTTCCATGTGCACCCATAGTTCATTAAAGACCCACGTGGTTGATGGAATCTTAATAAATAAATATATAGCAAAAAATATCTTATACCATATAGACGTCATTTCCCCGAAAGAGGGCCGAAGGTAGCCTGGAGGGATAACCTATTATAACAATTGGCATCACTATATCGTAGGGTGTTGTCTGTCAGTCAGTCAGTAGACACTAAAAATGACGTCATATAATGGACGCTTAACGTTGCAATTTGCACCGTCGTGATGTCAGTAAACCGTACGCATACCATGAATCACAAGAAGTATTATAAACTCTATAGGCTACAACACAGCATGGCATATGAGCTTCAAAAGCAAGAAATGAAAATATCTGTAACTCATAATTTATTTACTCTTGAAACAGTACCCCCACCCCCACCCCACTGGCACAGCGGTATGTCTGCGGACTTACAACGCTAGAAACCTGATTCCGATACCCGTGGTGGGCAGAGCACAGAGAGCCCTTGTATAGCTTTGTGCTTAACTTCAAACAAACAAACTTGAAACGAAACACTTTTTTTCGGGGACTTTGCGGAAGTACATCTAATTCTTATATATTTAATTGGAAGTTACGATATCACACGTGGGAAACAAGTGGAAGTCGCTGAGGTGGGGGCAAAAACTGATGTAAGATAAATACTCTAGAGATTTCGATAAAATATCAGAAACAAACCTACCTGAAAACTGAAAATGAAGGACGAGTGTTAGCGTATTTTTGTGTGGGCAGTAATCAGTAGTGTTGGTATGTATTTTGACAGAGATTGCCTGTGGAATCATTATCATTTAGTATTCAGAAAATATGTCATTATTGGCCGTTTAAATTGTAGATAGATAACTTAAAGAGTGATTATGAAAAATCACTAGGGACGAGAAAAAAATTAGGGTCTTTTATTTGTTTAATGTTCCCGCTAAAATTATCTAAAAAAACAATAAGGAATCCTCAATAGCCGCAGCTGTAAAATATAACTCAAGCTAAAAGTCTGTACTTGGAAAACAAGAGGGAATCCTCAATAGCCGCGGCTGTAATTAGATCTCAAATCGGTCAAGAGATGGAGCTATGAGCTAAACGTTTGTAGTTGGAAAACAAGAGAGAATCCTCAGTAGTCGCCGCTGTAATTAGATCCCAAATCACTCAAGAAATGGAGCTATGAGCTAAGAGTTTGTAGTTGAAAAAAAACAACAACATAAAATTCTATGAGCCGCGGCTAAAAGTTAGATCGGATACGATATTTGAAAGTTTCTCCGCTAGGTTGCTAATGTTCATAAGCATTGACTGCAATTTGAGAAACGAATACTTGAATTAACTCATATACAAATACAAATATTTATTGCTAGAATATTTACGCCGATCGTCTTTCAAATGAAGATATAATTGAGCTCTCATATTTTTGTTTTCCTTACTTTTACAACATATGTTTCTCTCAACATTGAGTACATACTCTCTCGAAGAAATGTCATGACAGTCATTTGTTATAGGTGAGATGGAAAAGGTTTAAATTTAGTTTTCATTAATTCAGACGTTTTCGGAAAGTAATAACCCGTTAAAATTACAAAGTACAAACAAAAAATAAATAAACGGAAAAAACTGTCTTTAGTCATGGGTCTCAAAAACTTGTTTCTATGTTGTTTTTTGGGACTCATGACTAAAGACAGTTTTTCTGTTTATGTACTTCTTTATTGTATGTTTTTTGGGACTCATAACTAAAGACAGTTTTTCTGTTTATGTACTTCTTGTTTCTATGTTGTTTTTGAGACTCATGACTAAAGACAGTTTGTCTGTTTATTTATTTCCTGTTTCTATGTTGTTTTTTGGGACTCATGACTAAAGACAGTTTTTCTGTTTATGTACTTCTTCATTCTATGTTTTTGGGACTCATAACTAAAGACAGTTTTTCTGTTAATGTACTTCTTGTTTCTATGTTGAAATATATAAACAGAAAAACATGGAAAAACAACATGGAAACAAGAAGTACATAAACAGAAAAACTGTCTTTAGTTATGAGTCCCCAAAAACATAGAAACAAGAAATATATAAACAGAAAAACTTGGAAACAAGAAATAAATAAACAGACAAACTGTCTTCAGTCATGAGTCTCAGATAACATATAAACAAGAAGTACATAAACAGAAGAACAATCTTCAGTCATGTTTATTCGAATGTAATGTTTTAAACATGCAGCTTAACCACTCATTGTTCTACATTTTTCTACATAAAAGAGTTCTGAAAGACATTTCAGAACGATACTCCCGTTTGTAGGCCATGTAGTATATTACACAAGGTTAAGTCTCTGTTACTCTTGTTAAGCAACGGTTGTTATTCACTTCTCATGAAAACACACTAAATCCGTATACCAGTAATAAAAATTAACTCACTAACTAATATTTCTGTTTAGTATCGACTGATAATCAATATTATAACGTGTCAAATATCAAAGATTCCATGCTTTCAGTTATTCACATGAGCACATGGTTCAAGATTCCATGCTTTCAGTTATTCACATGATCACATGGTTCTATAATATTGTTTGTTTGTTTTGTAGTTAAGCACAAAGCTACACGATGGGCTATCTGTGCTCTGCCCACCACGGGTATCGAAACCCGGATTCTAACGTTATAAGTCCGCAGACATACCGCTGTGCCACGGGGGAGGGCATTCTATATTTTAAATACATCATATTACGGACTTGAACTGGTGGATGTTTGAGTAAAATACTTGACACTCGCAGCCTGTTGTATTTATTGGCCGATTTTCAGGCTGTTTTTATATCTGATGCTTTCGTGTCATCGCGTATTAACGAGCTTAATTATGTCCAACTCGTGTCAACACAATATTATATGATTGGTTCTATTTCGTGTTTCAAATGCATCAGACTGTTAACAAAAGGTGATTGTGGATATCTTTTTACAACAATAGACTTCGCGTATTGTAGAAATGCGTATGTTGCTGAAAAAAAAAAGCCACTGTTTAACAGAGAGAGAGATATATAGCGTCGACTAGTTTTAGTTAACTCCAACATTGAATCAAATATTGAATGGAGTATAAAGTTAATGATTATGTCATTGTTTCTCAAAACGTATTTGAACACTATAGAAAACATTCATCCATCCCAGTTATCGATGTTGTCATGGCAACTAACCCAGGTGTCCACTAAGAATACAGTGAGTGGTGTCAGTTGCAGGGAGACTTCGCTAATCACACGTCAAGTCTTGCAACCTCGCGTCACCGACTGACGAAACCGAGGCCAAGTGTGGTAGCTCGAGGGAGAAAATAACGGGGCAGGCAGGGGTTTAAAGATTCGTGGCGTTTTTTTGCTGGCATCATTCAACCTTATGACTTCGAAGGGTGAAGACACCCCGAACTATTCCGAAATGTTTCTTTCACCCAATTACTCAGTTTAACGTATCAGGCAAGCTAAACCTCTAAGATCCGACCTGGTATCAACATAATGATAAAACGACAAGAAATATGACTATAGAGTTTAAACATATATAATAGTTAATACAACTAAAATGCCCCGCTCTTTCCTCGTAAAAAATACGAGGACGGACGTATTCCGCAAGGAAGATATCGGCACCGGCGTAAAATCTATCCCAGCAGTTGTAAGTTGGCCCACTTCTTCTTCTTCCGAAGGATGCATTCTTGGAGAGGCCGGAGATCGGTTTCATTTTCCGCGGACATTCATGTCATCCTTCCAGTATTCGCCGAGTGATTTGTTCGGTAAGGTTGTTTGTTGTTGTAGTTTGGACTTAAAGAATATGTGACGTACTTTACGTAAAGTAAACGCGAAATAAACCCGATATCAATATACAAAATATTACTGTGAAATAAATGTTTTTATACACTCTGCCAGAACCCTGCTTTCTAGCAGCTTTGCAGCTTAATTTAAGCCATTCATGTTTCTCCTGTATGTACGCTCCGGTAGTAAGCTAGTCTCAACGAAAGTGAACGAAAAAGTTATTTTGTTTGTGTATATATATATATGTGTGTATGTTTGTGTGTATATATATATATATATATGCGTGTATAGTCAAGTATATTTGTATGTAGTTAGACTTTCGCTGGGTATTTTATACCTTTACCTTGAGAATATGAATACATAAATATACAGATAGAAAGACCTTATGTTACAGTTCTTCAAAATATACTGGTGGATGTAGAAGGCAAAAAAAAGAGAAGAAATTACGTTCATACATTTAGAACGTACTTATTAAACTTTCAAAAACTAGTTATCGGACCCGTTAGAAGAAAAAAAAAAGCATTTTTGAAGTGTTTCAACTTGTTTGTCCTGGCTTATCACAACCGACTGGAACTTAATGGGTTTTGAGAACTCGGAAGCTTAGTGTTTTATGGGCTTACGGTAAAATGTTAAGCTGCGTCACGCTGACAAGCCACAGGTGCGGTTTACCCACGGTCCATCACGGTTCTGAACGTGTTAAGCCTAATCAGTACCTCACTACAACATAAACTTTTAAACCTAATCAGTAACACAGAGCTCTTCAAGCTAAATCTGGGCACGCACTGCGTACCTTTAATCACGCCAGTCTTGTTTATTCATGAAGAAACTGGAAACGAAATAAAATATTACTCTTTGGTTTGTTACCATAAATAGACACCGATGTGTGTTTATATACATCTATTAATCTACACGTATGTTGAGTTGACATGAATATTAGTTTTCTTACTGTGGATATTCTACGAGTAACAGTCGGACATTTCATTCGTGGAAAGTAGGCTTGAATTATGTATTACTATATTAGTCTGTATATACTAATTAAAGTCGTTTTATCTACGTTACAATCTTAGTCATTGTTCAGTTTATTGAGGCTCGCAATGTGATTTTGACAATCGTAATAAACATTATTTGACAAAAGAAAAAAAAGAGACAAAATAAGGCTTAGTGCATATGGTGTCGCAAAAATGGATGGTGGTTAGAGATTACAAATCCTGGTGGTACGAAAACAGCTCCCCTTGATTGATACAAGACTAACAACCAATGATATTTCTGATCCCCTTCATTTTTCTTTTTATACAGAACAACGAATAACATAACATCTGTAAATATGCTGAATTTTTATTTTGATGTTAAAAATGTAGGTAATGATTGAAGATGGACTTGTTATATTAAAACTACAAGTTTAATCCTTGAATTAATCAACCACAAAGATTAAATAGTGGCACCAAATGTTAATTTAAAAAAACAACAAAAAACAAGTCGTGTTTTCTATAGTAAACAAAATAGTGAACACAATTTCGTAATTTCTTTCAGTAGTTTAAAATGTTTTGATTGAACATGGAAAGCACCGTTATTAATACTCCTCTAATATGCAGCAGTTAGCTATGGACATGTAGTGCCATCTGTCGATCAGGATATTCATAACAGTATTCCAATAACATTTTTGTTGCACAAACTATAATAAAAACTAGCTATAATATAACAGTGCTCACATGGTCTCGATATGCTGCTATAAATTGACAATTAAATGAAAATATGTCCTTACTGAAAGATCTCTATTTCAGTCTGGGTTCGAATAACCACTGGACCTAAGTAAAGCATAATTTTCAATCAAAATTATGTTAAATATTCTCTGGCAAAGATAATTTAGAATTAGTATTTAACCTTATAAACATATTATTGCGAAGTAACTACAGAACTTCAGCTGCATAACAGTATTTTGTCTGTTCTGTAAAAACAAATAATGTATCGGTTTTAAAGTTTATTCACTTCGAATTTTTTGTAATTCGATGAATCACTCGCTCATTTCAGTTTGACAAACTTTAGGTTTGCGAACACCAAGGACAAAAGATAAAGGTAGTTGCAACTTGAATTATGTATCACTTATAGCTTAATTTTTCCGCATAAGCTTGACAACAGTATGGAAAAGTCCATGATAATAAGATGTTTACTTTCCCCCCAGGCAGAATACCTTTTTTTTCTCAACAATATTACTCACGTTATTTTTAAGTCCATGATAATAAGATGTTTACTTTCTCCCCAGGCAGAATATCTTTTTTTTCAACAATATTACTCACGTTATTTTTAAGTCCATGATAATAAGATGTTTACTTTCCACCCAGGCAGAATACCTTTTTTTTTTCAACAATATTACTCACGTTATTTTTAAGTCCATGATAATAAGATGTTTACTTTCCACCCAGGCAGAATACCTTTTTTTTTTCAACAATATTACTCACGTTATTTTTAAGTCCATGATAATAAGATGTTTACTTTCCACCCAGGCAGA
>NW_013668284.1:28755-32402 GCF_000517525.1 Limulus polyphemus
CCCAAGAAAAACTCTTCCCTTACCATGCTTTATAATGTGCCTTTTTTTTGTCAGTGAGCCCCTGCCCTTTTAATGTCCTCTGCAAGTTACTGATTTGTAACTAATTTTTAGTACAAGTTGTTGTAAAAACAACTGAGAATTCAGTTTAGTGTTTAGTTTAAAATCTGTATCAAGAAGCAACTAGGGATGATATAGATCCCCCTCTATCATTAATAAAAAATACTTAGAAACAAAGCACCCCTTTCTTATACAGAACTTCTGGCAGTAACTTTGTTTTATCGAGTAAAAAAAACAAAAAACTAATTATAGAGTGCAGTCTATATAACAAAGATTTTCCGTAGACGTACTTCAGTCAACACATTCGTTGACTGTTAGGCAGACGCTTTTAGAGTGGATAATGAAAATCTATCGTGTATGAAAGACGGTTTTCTGTCACTCCTGAAAATCAGGGCTTGTTTGATAACAAATAGCTACGTTTGCCGAGAGTGGTTTTACCAAAACTGACTTAGTAAATATTTACTAAAGAGGTGGTTGCTCGAATCTCATAACAAGTTCCCGGACTCTGTACAGCAATCATTCATTTCATCTAAACTTCAGAGCCCAAAAAATTAATGTTAGATATCGTACACAAGAGGTTTAGTTTGTGGACACAAACGTTCGAAATGTGTGTGCTCAAAGATTAAACTTATAACATTAAACAAGGCGTTGTCTATAAAACACCAGCCACTGTTTTTCTTTCGTCCCTTCTGAAAGCGAATCTATTGCCCCTTTCTTATAGGTTCTCTATATTTCCGTCGCCCCTTTCTTATAGGTTCTCTAGCTTTCCATTGCCTCTTTCTTATAGGTTCTCTATCTTTCCGTTGCCCCTTTCTTATAGGTTCTCTAGCTTTCCATTGCTCCTTTCTTATAAGTTCTCTATCTTTCTGTTGCCCCTTTCTTATAGGTTCTCTATCTTTCCATTGCCCCTTTCTTATAGGTTTTCTATCTTTCTATTGCCCCTTTCTTATAGGTTCTCTATCTTTCCATTGCCTCTTTCTTATAGGTTCTCTAGCTTTCTATTGCCCCTTTCTTATAGGTTTTCTACCTTTCCATTGCCCCGTTTTTATAGGTTCTCTACCTTTATTGCTATTCACCTTTCTTATTTTACTTTACGAAATATAAAACTCTTGGTATGATCCATTTTTAAAGATTGTTGATAATGATACGCAGTTCATGTAGGATTTAACGATACAGCTGTAGTTTCTTCGAAACAATTCGTGTTATTTTTCATATGTTTATAAATGATAGTTATGCTTTAATGTTTACCGTCAAAATTAAATAAAATAACATAAAAAAAGACAATAGTAATAATATTTCAGAAAGCCGTCCTCCACCCTTTAAATAATCTATTTATAAAATGATAAAATCTTTATGATATAAATGGATTGGATCGTATGCAAGTAAAACAGAAATGTATTGAAGAAAAGGCATTCTGGGCCAAATAAAAACTTGCACATCTTATAAAGGACAATATGTCTTTAGGCTAGAAAGTAAAAATATAAGTAAAAGCTTTATGTGCCCGCTAAACGTTTGATTTTGGGTAATTGTCATGGTAGCGCTATAACCTTATTTCAGGAATATAGGACAAAATAAAAATGCACTTCTAAATTTTAAAACAATTTGGAGAGATACACACTCTCCAGATCAAACGCTTTAAAGGAGCATTTGGTACTCGGGCATTTCATCCATCCACCCCACCCCCAATACTAAAAAGTATATAACTCAAATGTTATTTAAAATGAACTAAAAAAACAAATGGCGTTTCATTGAATGAACTCCCTGAGGAATGCTGAATTACCTGTGTGAAACGTCGTGTCCTTGTATTAGTTACTCACTTAGGAATGCTGAATTAACTGTGTAAAACGTCGTGTCCTTGTACTAGTTATTCACTCGGGAATGCTGAATTAACTGTAAAACGTCGTGTCCTTATACTAGTTATTCACTCAGGAATGCTGAATTAACTGTGCAAAACGTCGTGTCCTTGTACTAGTTATTCACTCGGGAATGCTGAATTAACTGTGTGAAACGTCGTGTTCTTGTATTAGTTACTCACTCAGGAATGCTGAATTAACTGTGCGAAACGTCGTGTCCTTGTATTAGTTACTCACTCAGGAATGCTGAATTAACTGTGTGAAACGTCGTGTCCTTGTATTAGTTACTCACTCAGGAATGCTGAATTAACTGTGTGAAACGTCCTGTCCTTGTACTAGATTTATATCTTCTAAAAACTGAGTTAAATGTCACTTAATTTGATTGAGTAAGATCTTTTTTGTTACTGAACGCTGCTCTTTTAGCTGTGGTATCGTTATAAGAGTGATTCTATTTGGTTATTTGCTCAAAATTAGGGATAGCTATACCCGAATTCTAGGTTTCTAACCTAGCCGCTAAGCCCATGTAAACATAAGGTGTCATCCGGGTTGAAAAGTCCAATTCCGTGGCATTAGACCATGTGGCGTAGCGATTTTCCAGTTACGCTTTCAAAGAAGAACGTTTGCAGTGTAGACAGAAATACTTTTTATCCGCCTTCCAGACATGACATTTGAGGCTACTAATTTGAAGTTTCTAAACTGAGTGCATTTTAGACAAATGACAGAAAAAAACATAATTACTCTTTAGAGCTTTTTTATTCATTGTCAGACATCTATTTTATAGACATCTTCTATCGATTTCTTTTCTCACTGAATTTTGCATTAATTTTGTTTTTTATAAGTCAATAGAGGGCTCTAGTAAGATGAGAAACCTGACATACGTAGAGATTAGCTGTTATCATAATGGGCTGTTCTTTGCTGGTAGCAGTTGATGATCGGAGTAAGATTTCTCTTCAATTTGCATAAACACAAAGTATTAATCTACCTAATGATGAAAAACCTTTCCAATTTCTTTCATCATTCGCTTCAGTCCGTGTTCTATAGTGACTTGAAGTTATTTGGCTAATGTACTGCTACTCGAGAAACTGAGAGAGGAAAGGGTAGTTGTGATTAGTTTTCTCGACTTTCAATATTTTTCAAGCTCCATTTTTTTGGCGCTATTTGAGGAGCTGAACTCTTCATTTCCTTGGTCTCTTCTGTTAGTAAGTTATTACATGTTTGTTTGTTCCTTCGTTTAAATTATGTTCTTTTATCATTTTTCCTATTTATGTATTTGAAACGTTAGAGGTTTAAATAGAAATATATAAATTTACTATTTAGACATCAGGTTGATGAGAAGAGATAGCTTAACGCATGCTAAATCAATACTGATTTTAATATTTTCTTAACCAAATTATGACGTTGGGGGAGACGAGTTGTTTAACAATGAATATATTGCATCTTCCCCTAATTTCTGTTGATGTAAACTGTTTAAGCGAGAAAACTTCCCCTCATTTCTGTCGATGCAAACTGTTTAACCGAGAAAACTTCCCCTCATTTCTGTTGATGCAAACTGTTTAACCGAGAAAACTTCCCCTCATTTCTGTCGATGTAAACTGTTTAACTGAGAAAACTTCCCCTCATTTCTGTCGATGTAAACTGTTTAACCGAGAAAACTTCCCCGCATTTCTGTTGATGTAAACTGTTTAACCGAGAAAACTTCCCCGCATTTCTGTTGATGTAAACTGTTTAACCGAGAAA
>NW_013668284.1:33231-36577 GCF_000517525.1 Limulus polyphemus
CGATGCAAACTGTTTAACCGAGAAAACTTCCCCTCATTTCTGTTGATGCAAACTGTTTAACTGAGAAAACTTCCCCTCATTTCTGTTGATGTAAACTGTTTAACTGGTTTGCGGGAGATAGGAGCAACGCTGTATCTTCTTCTCCTGTGAGTTGGGAGAAGATGTTTTAAAGAAGAGTTTCGCACCATCTTCACAATGCTATATGAAAACAGTTAGTGTGAATGGCTGGTTTTTATGTTACAAAACTTCGTTGTTAAGATTTCCGTACGAACAGCACATACGTACCAATTTTCCATAATGTTTTTAGACCGTCTTAGCTGTTCCCATCTCTCAAGGTTAATTATATTTATATTGTCGGGTATAAGACATTAGTTGATTGTTTCTTCGTCTGTAAATCATTGAGTATTTTATGGCGTGTTCATTTACATATAAAAAAACTGGTTTGCTTTACTTTAGGTCCAGTAACGACGACAGGACTTTCAACGGCTACTCCAGTAAGTTTGTCGTCCTCCTACTCGCCATATGGCCCGTGCAGCGCTCTGTTGTTCCACTACCTCAGTTTGGCGCGTCAAGCCTGCGGCAGTACGGTCTCACCTGCAGAACAGAATAACTACGCCCGAGGCTGTGAAAGCAGAGTACTGGGACCGTCCATAACGGCGTCGCCAAAATCTTGTGACGAAGACATTGCTTTCTCCAGTAGCTCTCTGACGTCGCGCCTGTTTGGGGAAAGTCTTTCAAAGCCAGATCACTTTACCAAAACCCGTTATTTCCCTCTATCTACATGTTTTAGCGAATCAAGTTTTTCGTGTGCAGAGTACGAAGGTACGAACTAGTAGTAAAACATGTACCATAATTCCTGATATGGTATAAAAAAATCTGATATAACAGTGCAAATCGTATAAAAAAATATATTATATAACAGTGCAAATCGTATAAAAAATCTTATATAACAGTGCAAACGTGTAAAAAAATCTGATATAACAGTGCAAATCGTATAAAAAAATCTTATATAACAGTGCAAACGTGTAAAAAATCTGATATAACAGTGCAAATCGTATAAAAATTCTGATATAACAGTGCAAATCGTATAAAAAATCTGATATAACAGTGCAAATCGTATAAAAATCTGATATAACAGTGCAAATCGTATAAAAATTCTGATATAACAGTGCAAATCGTATATAAAAATCTGATATAACAGTGCAAACGTGTAGCGAAGGGAATAAAAATAAATGTTCAAAGTATGATAATAGTAAGTATGTTTCATAAATAATGCGATTTTAAAGTAAATTGTTTTGAGAATCAACATGATATACATTTAATTGTTACCCGCTTTCACTTGAATAATGCTTATTCGTGTTCCCAACCTAGCAAACTCCAAACCCACAGACCTAAAGTTGTCGTGTCTAATGATTTGAAGAAGTGGGTCTAACAAACAGAAACACAAGTCAACATCCTAGCAAACTCCCAACCTACAAATCTAACGTTGTCGTGACTAGTGCTTTGTACAAGTGGGACTAACCAATAGAAACACAAACCAACAGCATAGCTAACTCCCAACCTACAAACCTAACGTTGTCGTGACTAGTGCTTTGTACATGTGGGACTAACCAATAGAAACACAAACCAACAGCCTAGCTAACTCCCAACCTACAAACCTAACGTTGTCGTGACTAGTGCTTTGTACATGTGGGACTAACCAATAGAAACACAAACCAACAGCCTAGCTAACTCCCAACCTACAAACCTAACGTTGTCGTGACTAGTGCTTTGTACATGTGGGACGAAAGCAAACACTGAAGTTTTACACCTAACACTGTTGTGCTACACCTGTATTCGACACTGATATATGTCTAGTAACACTGTTGTGCTACACCTGTATTCGACACTGATATACGCCTAGTAACGCTGTTGTGCTACACCTGTATTCGACACTGATATACGCCTAGTGTTTTTGGGAAAGCGAAACTAAAAGACAGCAGCATCACAGTCAGTTTATCTTTTAAAAAATACTATTTTTATAGAAAACATTATACATCTTTCTTACACGCACGATCGTAACTTCTTAAAATTTGTCACTTATCCAATAAACACAAAATAATATAGGTGTCCTGCTCAACCGTCTTGTACGTAAAATATGTGTTTTAGGAGATTGTACTATAAAACTGAATTCAGACGATGTTTCTAGAACTAATGTTTGGTTTGTGTTTGGTGGTACAAAGCGCTACAAACAACAACATTAAGTGTAGAGATATGGAGTTTGCTAGGTTATTGGTTTGTGTTTGGTGGTACAAAGCGCTACAAACAACAACATTAAGTGTAGAGATATGGAGTTTGCTAGGTTGTTGGTTTGTGTTTGGTGATACACAGCGCTACAAACAACAACATTAAGTGTAGAGATATGGAGTTTGCTAACTGTATGTTTTTGGTCAGTTACTTCAAAGCAATTGATATGAAAATGTTAAACGTAGATTTGTGGTCTTCTAAACTATTGGCCTGTGTACGTGACTCCTGGTTTTACAGAGCGCTAGATACGACAATGCCGTATGTGTCTGTCCAGAATTGATTATAAAATCGAGACCCAATAATATCCATTCTGGCAAACATAAATCCCTTGAACAAAAGGTTTATACTGCGAAACCTCAGGTGTTTTGTAACCCGGCTGTTGTTGTTAAGCCCCAAAATGCACAACAGACTATCGGTGCTCTGCCCATCAGGGGTATCGAAACGCGAATTTTAGCATCGTAAGCCTGCATACTGAGCCAATAGTGGACCGTTATTCTGTATGCAGTGACATGTTACTTTCGTAAAAAAAAAAGTTAGTAGTAAACTGATATATTCGCACAGAAAAAGTTATTTTTAGTCTGTTGCAAAAAAACAAAAAAAAAAACCGACTATGTGTAACAGGAATATTCGTTCTTTATCAACACCCTGTATGAGCTAAATACCATAACAGGAACATTCAATCTTTATCGACCACCCTGTATAAGCTAAGTACCACAACAGGAACATTCATTCTTTATCGACCACCCTGTATGTGCTAAGTACCACAACAGGAACATTCATTCTTTATCGACCACCCTGTATGTGCTAAGTACCACAACAGGAACATTCAATCTTTATTGACCACCCTGTATGAGCTAAATACCATAACAGGAACATTCAATCTTTATCGACCACCCTGTATGAGCTAAATACCACAACAGGAACATTCAATCTTTATTGACCACCCTGTATGAGCTAAATACCATAACAGGAACATTCAATCTTTATCGACCACCCTGTATGAGCTAAATACCATAACAGGAACATTCAATCTTTATCGACCACCCTCTATAAGCTAAGT
>NW_013668284.1:37547-44236 GCF_000517525.1 Limulus polyphemus
TCTATGTAATGACAACATTGAGTACTAGGGCTCAAGACTGCACTGAGAGTTCATTTCTATGTAATGACAACATTGAGTACTAGGGCTCAAGACTGCACTGAGAGTTCATTTCTATGTAATGACAACATTGAGTACTAGGGCTCAAGACTGCACTGAGAGTTCATTTCTATGTAATGACAACATTGAGTACTAGGGCTCAAGACTGCACTGAGAGTTTATTTCTATGTAATAATAACAATGGGTACTAGGGCTCAAGACTGCACTGAGAGTTTATTTCTATGTAATGACAACATTGGGTACTAGGGCTCACGACTGCTCTGTCTTTTCTGCAGGATACCAGACTAATGGCCCCAGAGTAACATCACCTTGCTTGAGTCCGTCCAGTATAGAAAACACTCCGAATGTTCTCAATCTGCCGTCCAAGACACTTGTATCCACTGCAGTTCAGGAACATCAAAGGAATACGAAGATCCTTTGCTCCAGTGGCCGCAAGCTCTCTGACTATTCCATTGAAGCACTTTTAGGGCCATCTAAATCCTCTAAGCTGAAGGAAGAGAACAACGAACTGATCGGTCACGTAACGAAAGATCCGAGCAAGCAGGTTGTCCTTCAATCAACTACGGTAAAATCGCCGTTCTCTTGCTCCAGCTGCCGTAAAACGTTTGGCACTCCCCACGGGCTAGAGGTGCACGCTCGCCGTTCACACTACGGAAAACGGCCGTACTTATGTGTGCAATGTAATAAAAGTTTTGGCCACAAATTGAGTCTAGATCTTCACCGAGCTATCCATACGAATGAGAGGAGTTTCGAGTGCAAGCAGTGCGGGAAGACGTTCAAGAGGTCATCCACTCTGTCCACTCACCTGTTGATCCACTCGGACACCAGACCTTATCCGTGTCAGTACTGTGGAAAACGGTTTCACCAGAAGTCAGACATGAAAAAACATACCTATATCCATACAGGTCAGTGATAGATAGAGCTTTTTAATCTAAGGTACTTTAGTGCATGATATATATATATATACGTCCTCCAGTGGCACAGCGGTATATCTGCGGACTTATACCACTATAAACCGGGTTTCGATACCCGTGGTGGACAGAGCACAGATAGCCCATTGTGTAGCTTTGTGCTTAATAACAAACAACAACAACAACATATATATATATATATATATCATAAACACA
This sequence comes from Limulus polyphemus, assembly GCF_000517525.1. NCBI lineage: Eukaryota > Metazoa > Arthropoda > Merostomata > Xiphosura > Limulidae > Limulus > Limulus polyphemus. The sequence goes on from NW_013668284.1 coordinate 38,732, forward strand.
AAGTAATTATAGCTACAACAACATTATATTGTCAGCATAACGTAGACACGTGTTTTGTTTTTTTTTTTATTCTTACAGGAGAGAAGCCTCACAAGTGTAACATCTGTGGAAAAGCTTTCAGTCAATCATCGAATCTAATCACTCACACCAGGAAACACACTGGCTTCAAGCCTTTCTCTTGTGACCAGTGCCCACGTGCTTTTCAGAGGAAAGTGGATTTACGCCGCCATGAAGAAACCCAACATAGAGAGTCCATCTCCAGTTGTACAGTGCCATCTACTTTAACGTCTGTGACATTCACTGGAAAATCTGCTCATTCATCAGAGATAGCCCTAATGTTCTCGTAAAGTACCTTTTATTCTCGATACTACGTAAAAACAGAAACAATTTGGTTCTCAACACTATGTAGAAACAACTCAGATTTGGTTCTCAACACTATGTAGAAACAGAAACAATTTGGTTCTCAACACTATGTAGAAACAACTCAGATTTGGTTCTCAACACTATGTAGAAACAGAAACAATTTGGTTCTCAACACTATGTAGAAACAACTCAGATTTGGTTCTCAACACTATGTAGAAACAACTCAGATTTGGTTCTCAACACTATGTAGAAACAGAAACAATCTGGTACTCAACACTATGTAAAAACAGAAACAATTTGGTTCTCAACACTATGTAGAAACAACTCAGATTTGGTTCTCAACACTATGTAAAACAGAAAAGTTTTGGTTCTCAACGTTATGTTAAAACAGAAAAGTTTTGATTCTCGACACTTTGTAAAACAGAAAAGTTTAGGTTCTAACACTCTGTGAAACAGCTCCTTTATATCAATTTCATTTTATTTCTTTTCACTCTTAAAATTTAAAATCTGTTCCTTGAATGAAGCAAAACAAGCTGCTTTATTGGAAAATTAGAAAGATAATTTCTTAGTAAGCCTTATGTTGGGAAACAAGACGAACTTCATGTTGTTGAGACAAAAGATGAACGATATTTTAATCATGTGTCCAAAACATTGGTGATGAAGTGTGCTCACATTAATGCTTTAGTGATATGGTTCCGCCATGTTGAGATTCAAAAGCTTGTTGATATAGAGTGGTTCCGCCATGTTGAAACCCAAAAGCTTGTTGATATAGAGTGGTTCCGCCATGTTGAAACCCAAAAGCTTGTTGTTATAGAGTGGTTACGTCATGTTGAAACCTAAAAACTTGTTGATGCAGAATGGTTCCGCCATGTTGAGACCCAAAAGATTGTTGGTGTAGAGTGGTTACGTCATGTTGAGACCCAAAAGCCTGTTGATGCACAGTAGATGAAATTTAAACTTAACGAATTCAAGTCACAATGTCTACCACGTTTAGTCTTTAGGACATTTTGAGACAAAACTCAAATATTTCATGATACAATATCACTACTCTTCTAAGACCCATCAACGTTCGGATGCAGTTTCGACGGTATTTAGATATCAAGATCTCTGGGTGTGGCACCTTTTACAGTTGATATTCAATTATAAGGTATTGTCAGTCATGTTTAGCACCAAGATCTTATTGGTATAGGATCGAGAGAAAAGACTGTGTAAGCCTTGATTGATAAGGATTTTTTGTGTCAACCAGGTAGAGAAGTAAAGCTTTCCTCGGGTAATAGCTGCCATGTTGAACACCAAGATCTTATTGGTGTAGGACCGGGAATAAAGGACTGTGTTAACCTTCAGTGACAAGGATTCTCTGTGTCAGTCAGGTTGAATAAAGCTTTCCTCGGGTAATAGCTGCCATGTTGAACACCAAGATCTTATTGGTGTAGGACCGGGACTAAAGAACTGTGTTAACCTTCAGTGACAAGGATTCTCTGTGTCAGTCAGGTTGAATAAAACTTTCCTCGTGTAATAGCAGCCATGTTGAACACCAAGATCTTATTGGTGTAGGACCGGGACTAAAGAACTGTGTTAACCTTCAGTGACAAGGATTCTCTGTGTCAGTCAGGTTGAGAAATAAAACTTTCCTCGTGTAATAGTAGTCATGTTGAACACCAAGATATTGTTGGTGTAGGACTGGGACTAAAGGACTGTGTTAACCTTCAGCAGCCATGTTGAACACCAAGATACTGTTGGTGTAGGACCGGGACTAAAGGACTGTGTTAACCTTCAGCAGCCATGTTGAACACCAAGATATTGTTGGTGTAGATCCGGGACTAAAGGACTGTGTTAACCTTCAGCAGCCATGTTGAAAGTTAATAGCTTGTGAGATAGTTGTATATTTTAAAATATAAGAGCTTTACAATGTGACAGTGGATTTTTTTGGAACTATATATATATATAAGCGCTGTTCTGTTGGCTACTTTGAAAGATCGAAACCATTGAAATTAAAACTCGACTGAACTTTGGGTTTTTTCAACTGTAACTGTTAAAAAATGTTAATATTGTCTTAGTTTATGTTTCATAACCGTGTGATTATGGAACGCCTTATAAGATATAAGTGTGGTCAGATTTCACTTTATCATATCTATTAAAACACGTCAATACTAAATTCAATAATCGGTGTCTTAAAAATTTGAGCACATTTTCTTATGACATGCGCAGTAGGTGCTGTCATCACAGAGGTGAGTGAATCTAGTCTCCCAAAACTCAAGTCTCTGCTTTTGATAGCACTCAAAGTAATATAGCCGTTATATAAAAAATCTCCGTTTCGTGTGCGTGCGTTTGAGTTTTGAAGAAAAGTGTTATTTGGTGTAAATGATGTTTACTTGTGTTTATATCACGAAGCTGAACCCTGGGCTGGCTATTTGCATGTGATTTGGTGTAAAATGTGTGATACATCACATAAAAAATTGTTGTAGTGAGTGATTATATTGTAGCTAATTTATCAACATAAAGAAACTGAGTTTCTATTCTGATGTTTCTAACGCGAAGAAATATTCCACAGGCTTTTAGATACTGATATTTCGTGAAATTTATTTATTTTTGGCATCGTAATTTTAATACGTTGCATATTTTATTTTTTCGTTTTTGTAAAAAAAAAAAAAACAACAACAATAAATATCCTTTGAAAGCTTGGGTTTTTACCGAATCATAAGTGTATATCAAAAAAGTTGATAGAATTATAACATATGAAACACAAAATCCATTTTATTATTCTAAACTCGAGGGCGATAGTCTAAAGGAAAAAAAACCCACAGATTAAAAAATATAAATCACGTTTTATTTATATATATATATTTTGTGCTTTCTTTGTCCGTGTACACTCATTCAGGTTCAGGTTTAATAAAGATTGAAAAGAGTATCACCAATGTCTCTGTTTTTATTTTATTCCATGCTTCAAAGTGAAACTCCCGCAGCGTGTTTGTTTCCCAATTTCGCACAAAGCTACATAAAATCTAGCCCCCCAGTGGCACAGCGGTATGTCTGCGGACTTACAACGTTAAAAACCGGGTTTCGATACCCGCGGTGGGCAGAGCACAGATATCCCATTGTGTAGTTTTGCGCTTAACTTGAAACAAACATAAATGCTATCTACTCTGAACCGTTCGTAACTTTGAAATGATAGACTAGGGAGACTAGTTAGGTCTCTACCTGTTAAAACACGTAAATTGATGTTGTTTAGAATTTTAAAAATAAAATAAAAAGATTCACCTTACCTTAGAATGTTGGTTAGGGGGCGCTTGAATCGCAATCTGAATGTTGCGGGTTCGAATCTCCGTCACCGAGCATGCTCGCCTTTTCAGCCGTGGGGGCATTATAATGTGATGGTCAGTCTCACTTTTCATTGGTAAAAGAGTAATTCAAGAGTTGGCAGTGGGTGATGTTGACTAGCTGCCTTCCTTCTATTCTATCACTTTTAAATTAGGGAAGGCTAACGCTGATAGCCCTCGGGTAACTTTGCGCGAAATCCCAAAAAACATTAAACATTTTTCATGATATGGACATACCTTCATAAACAGACCAAACGCCTCAGTTTTTTTCTGTCATTAGTATTAAACTAATCATTACCTTACAAGGCGTAAATTACTTATGGATTTTAGTTTCTTTATTCATCGCATATATCATTCCAAACTCAATACGCACTGTAACCTACAAACAGCTAACGTCGTGATATAAAGCCTGTGATATCTTGTGTTCAAGGTTCTTGTAGAACCAAACGTCCACGTCTATCAGCAGACATTTTGTGCAGACGCGGAGTCAGAAAACGGAATTATTTATGGGTTGTGAGCTTTAACAGATATTTTGCGTCAGTAGTTGTTCTTCTGGTAACACCCGTAGTAAATTAACGTTTTATGTTCGTGATTTAATGAAAAATAAATGGCTTAATGAAACGTCACCGTGACAAAAAAAAATAAATTGCGAATCTTCATGGTGTACAAGCCCAGACCTGTTCCCCAGGTGACAAGTTCACACAATGTACTAATTATCGATAATATAACGTTGAATCGCTGTATAATGAAAACAATAAAAGGCGTAACAAACAGAGGGCACCCTGTCGATAGCTGGAGACACCTGCTTCTGCACGTGTTACTATAGTGAGGGCACTCGAGCCCATTCGATGATCAATATCATTTCCTGGAACTTGTGGATTCGGAGGAAATTCTTGATCTATTCCATGTCTTTTGTTTGAATATGAAAGAAAAAAAAAGTACTCTCTAGTGTTTATACATCTGAAATAGAAGGCATCTATTTTAATGTTAATATCAACATTAGCGGAAGAGCAGACTGATACAGTTGATGTATGGATGGGTAGTTACTTGTTCTGAAGAGTTCCTTAAATGCCCCCCCCTCCCCAGTGGCACAGCGGTATGTCTGCGGACTTATACTGCTGGTTTCGATACCTGTGGTGGGCTGAGCACAGATAGCCCTTTGTGTAGCTTTGTGCTTAATAACAAACAACAACAATAAGCTCCTTAAAAATATATACGTATCATTTAAAGCCAGAACCTAATTTCATTCAGTTTGTTTTTCCACTAGAAAACTAAGTAAATGGATTTTCTTGTTAATATTGGGAAAATATCAAAAGAATTGGGTTCGACTTAGAAGACATTTGAACATATTTCAATGAGTCTCACAAAACCCCCGAAATTATGCTTCATTACGATAATGGCTACACCCCAGAGGAATATTTTTAGTACTGGCCAAAGCACAGGCACTCTTTCATCGAAGGAGAACTTTTGTGATCGCGCAGTACAGGTATCATGGTGCCGACCCTAATTTCGAACCACCGACCACAGGGATGTTGGTAACAAAGTACTACTACTGCTACTACTACTACTACTGCTACTACTACTACTACTACTATATTATATGTATCTAAAATCTAATTATTCATCATTTATTCTATTTTCCTTTATTTAATTATTGACCATTTATTCTGTATTTATTCATTCAGCATATGTATATACATTTTTTATTTACTTCACAATTTCACACTACTTTGCCCCCCCCCCCCAGAAAAATGTCTGCGGACGCTCGTGTTGATATTACTACTGTCACTGAAAAGAAAATCAATAAAGGCCTTACAAAGTAATC
>NW_013668284.1:44295-46784 GCF_000517525.1 Limulus polyphemus
ACTAAAAAACGTACGTAACTAACGTAATACCAACTATATATTATTTAATTAGTATATATATAATATATATATATATATATATATATATATATTATATATATATGTATAGGGGCGAAGCTTTCGTTTCAAAAGTGGAGGGGAAGTTCTATGAAACTGAGGAATAAAAGACAGTATTTTCTAAAAGAAATAAATAAATAAAAGGGTTGTATGCTAATTTTTTGATTTTTTATCCCATATTAATGCAGAACGTTCACTGAATAACAATTATATCAACATTTACAATATTTTAAAACTTTCAAAGATTTAGACGTATACCTTCAACAGAACCTGTTTTGACATATTACACTTTTGCACAATACCTAGGTATCAGTACAAGACCATTTTTTCTTTCTTTCGCCTATTGTATAGTTAACTTTTAAATTGTCCTTGCCAACTAGTGGATAACAAGAACTCCTTTGTCTTTCTAAAGAAATGCTCCGAAACTATTCGTGCGCTGGTCATTTGCAACAATAAATTGCTAGCGTAGCGTTTTTCTTTCCAAGGGATCGAGTTGTTGTTGATGAGTGTGGCAAGCGGCTACATTGTTCAGGCGACTATGTTTTAAAGAATTACAAAGCCAGGTCTTTAGCCTTCTAAGAGCACTGTAGCTCCTCTCAGGTTCAGCAGAGGAGGCAAGGACAACTAGCAATAACATCTCAAGGGCTTCAACTTGATCAAAAAAGCTATGGACCTCAGGCAGTATGTCGCTCGACATTTTTACAGCTTCGCTGCTGGAATTGTAGGTTTATTTTGAGATGAACATGGTTAATTGCATCTGTAATGACTTTCTGGTTAACTCTGGGTGTTGGTCCACAACATCATTGGTATCTCCAGTGAGGAGAACTTTCTCTAATTATTCAAGAGTCTGCAGGCCTCTCTGGTCGTAAAGCTCTCTGAACTGCACATCTAAAGTGTTTAGCAACTTGTAGTACTCCAAAAGAGATGTATGTGCAAAACCTCACCAGTAAAGCACTTGGGTGGTTTTCTCACGTGTGAAATTTGAATAGGCTGGGTATTCAAGGAGTTGACTAGTCTTGTTGCTTTATCGTATGCTTTGCTAAAGTTTCCCCTTTTTATTTTATTTCTTTTTGAAGAAAGGTTTTCACACACTCCACTGCAGCAAGCTTTCCAGCAATGGTTTGTGTTCTCATTTGCAGAGATATGTTCAGGCAATCCAATACCCCCATCATTTCAGTGGCTAGGATTAGTCCTAGAACTGTTTTCCCCTTTCTGAAACCTTTCCAGAAGTCCATTTGCTTCAGTTGATGAATCTGATCCACTAGATGAAACCATCTCTTCCAAACTAAGCAACACTGGCTCGTACTGGTTGAGCACTGACCGAATGACTGGGGTACAAACAGCCCACCTTGTGGGGTACAGTGGTTTCAAAGTAGTATAGGATCCACTCTCAGACTTGGCTACTGTCCCGAACATTACCTTGAATTTCCCTTCCAATCTTCAACAGGCAGATGACAAGCTGTAAATGGAAACAGAAATTAAAACCTTTGACATTAAAGTTATGTAATAATAAAGATGAAGACGAATGATAAGATGCAAAAGGAATGCTGGTTAGAAAAGCTTCAAACGTTTTGAAAAACACTTAAACCACGTTGAGCGAATTCTGAAAATATTATGTCGTCAAGATATTAATGTCGCGTTTTGGAACACTTTCATTAACCCCCCCCAAAAAAAACGTACATCACGTATAATAATTAAACAAACCGCCTAAATGTTACGTTAGTGTAGACTATATAATGTGTAAAGTTTAGTATACTATAATCCCTTATAGTGATGTCACACGACGTGACACGCATTCGGCATGTAATGCTGTTTGAATAAAAGAAGGGAAACAAAGCCACAAAGAAAATCAAAAACGTTTATGGAAATGTGTTCAACGTTCGTAAGTGTCAACGATGGTTCCACAAATTTCGTTCTGGTGACTTTAGCCTTAAAATCTGTGATGGCAGGGGCCGACATGTTGGAATTGATATTGATGCTCTAAAGACGCTTGTTGAGTCTAATCCAAGGCAACACACCCGTGAAATGGCCCTAAAATTGCATGTCTCTCATGAAACAATACTAAACATCTAAGGAATATGGGAAAACTCCATAAAGAAGATGCTTGGGTGATTCACGAACTCTCAGATGATCATCGTTTCCAACGTGTGAACGTCGCTTCGTCTCTTCTGGCGCGCGAACCATTTTTGGACAGAATTATCACCGGTGATGAAAAATGGATTCTCTATGTGAATGTTAAATACCAAAAACAATGGCTCAGTGCTAGACAAAAAACCATTTCCGACCCAAAAAACGTGGACTCCATCCACAGAAAGTGATGCTTTGCATTTGGTGGGACATCAAAGGAATAATTCATTTTGAACTCCTCAATCCAATGCAGAGATCTATAGTCAGCAACTGGAACGTTTAAATCAAGCCCTTCATCAGAAACG
>NW_013668284.1:47784-51931 GCF_000517525.1 Limulus polyphemus
CGCCCCCATAGGTGAAAGTACGAACCTGTTAAGCGGCACATTTGGGCTCGAACCTTAGACCTCTTTATGATAAGTTTATTTAGCTTAAATTTTGTTTTCATTTCAAATAACACCCACAGTTGAACTTTTACTCTTATTCTCGTTTATTAAACATTCGACCAAATTATGGTGGTGTTTAGACTTTAGAGAACAACATTTATTAGACAAATGCTCTTCATTGTGTAATATTAAGAGGGTCCAAAGTTTTACTGTTAGATGAGTTAGCTAAACCTAAATCATTAATAAAACTTTTACGAGAAAATGTTTATTCAGCCACACACCGCCAGAAATCATTTTGTTAAAAGCTATCGGTTATGAACGCGTAATTCGAGAGGACGCAGCAGACGCGACGCTAAAAATTAAGTTTCTGCTCTAAGCGAAGTTCCAGACCTTGTGCTGTCGTCCTTCGAAAGTGACAACCACGATGATGGGGCGGAACTTTGGCTCTGCGATTTTGAAAATATGATTGATTCGAGTAACTTTGAGACATAGCTTCACGTTATACACCTCTTCAAACTATCAGTCTCAGTTTTTAACTGAATTACATCGTATTATAGTTCATTTAACATAAGCACATAGGTGAAGAGTTTTGTTGTTTGTTTTCTTTAAAAAAAATCGTGAATTATGGATAGATTTTATTCCAGAACCAGCATACAAGTGGTTGAATTTTTTACAAAAAATTAATTCCTCGTTAATGACAAAAATAGCTCAACAGTTAATAACGTTATTTTCGTATCTCTGATGTCTATTATATTTTGTACAATATCTTATATGGAAATGACGTCATTACAGTCTTATGGTTATTAAGTTGTTATTGTTATTTAATAACTTGTTTTGTTGTCTTTATTTTAAGCCTATTTTTTTTACCATTTCGATACTTAAACTAAGAGATACTAGCAGTACCACCCAAAAAAATCTTCGGGCCAGGAATGAGTATTTTGCTTGTCCTCTTCTCTCTCCCTCCTCCTGGACTGTTGTGTTTTATGTACGTGAGGCATTGGCATAAGCCAAATAACCAAAATTGTCCAAGTCCTCCCTGAAAGCCCTGGCACGGAAAAAATTAAACGGCTACCCCATTCCCCCGACCTTTGGGGACTGTACTTGACAGCTGACAGATGATTAAATGTATACTCCCCCCAAGTACGTCTTCTTTAGTGTTAAAAATGTAGAACTGTTTTATAACTTTATTACAGTGGCGTATCCTGGCCGGTGGCTTTGGTTTATCGCACTTATATATGTTATATATATATATATATACTTGTATAGAAGTAATCAAAGCATATAAAAATATCCAAAATCATCATGAAAAATGCGTATTTAAAAATAAATAGGCACTTAGTATAATAAATAATATTGAATTAGCGCCATCTGGTATTTACTACCCTACTTTGTACCGCAATCTTGAGCGATATACTTCCAAGATGTTTAACGCACACTGATAGGCTGAACTATTTTCGCCGAACCAATCACCATAGACGACACATATAATCGGTACTCGCACAATCACTACGGTCAACGATGGCTATATCTCGCGTAAATAACATTTTGTGTCACTGCTTTTTCTAAACTGCAGTAACTATATATTTGTGCTAGTAATGGATGAGATTCAAATATTTTTATATTGACTAAAACACTATTTTAAAATTCTTACAAGGCTGTTTTTTGCCGGTAAACGCGGTAACACGGAAAATACGCCACTGCTTTATTACTGTAATTAATAAGTTTGTAAAAATAACAAGAAGAAGGAGTAAAGTCCAGATTGTTATTAAACAAACTGCTTTAAATATTATAATAAAGTCCAGACTGTAATTAAACAAACTGTTTTAAATATTAAAATAAACTCAATAAAAGAACCAACAACTGAATATGGCGTATTGATTCGAAGATCATTGTTTATCACATGATTCATAGTTATCTAAATATATCAAAAAACGTGTGTTACTTTCATTTTATATCATTTCAAGATACGTGTCTCACTTGCTTATATTGAAGTTAGAGGATCAGTTATTTTGTTTCAGATATTGATATTGAAAGTTAGGGGTCCGATCCTTCTTTTTAGATATTGCAAGGTAGAGATCAGGGTTTCCTGTCTAAATTGGTCGAGCATTACTTAAAGGTTAGCATGCCTGAACTGGAAATCTGAGGGTTCACGATTCGCGTCTCGTTGCCACAAAAACGCAATTTTGGGTTGTTGGTGTTCGATAAAACTGACAGTCTAATCCCATTATTTAATGAGACAAGAGTAGCCCAAGAGCTGGCAATGTGTGCTGTTGGCTATCTGCTTTTCCAATAAAATATTAGCTCAAAATTAATAATGGCTATGCGTAGCTTTGCACGAAAATTTTGAAAAACAAATTATATCTAGATAACTTGTATTGAAACTTAAGGGTCAAAGGGTAAAGCCTTTACACTTATATTATTCAAACTGAAAGTTCTGGGTCAATTGTTTCTGCCTAAATCATATATATTAGGAATTAGGGATCAAGGAAGCAAACCGCTTCTCTTGCTAGAAGCTTTTATTTATATTTGAATATGTAAATGAGCAAGTTACGTGAAAAGCACATCCGATATAAAGTCGCGGTGGAACGGAATGTATCAGAACTACATATTTTACATTGTTTGGTGTTTTATGGGTAGTAGTAGTTTGAGGTCACCGAAAATTGATCCCCTTCGGGAAATTTATATAATATTCCTTTGCAACGCAAAATATTCATACACCCAGATCATTCGGATTTTTGTATCAACCCCTCTTCCTCATACACTAAATGGATTATGGAAAACTAGCAGGGAGGAGTGGTGTACGTTGAACATGTAAGCTTTACAAGGGAGACTTCGGCAATGAAAACCACGCTAAAGGAATATTATCAAGATGCGCAGTCGTCAGATAGGGCACGGGCTGACGTGGCGACATGGACTGTTATAACGTTATGAGGCTCCAAAATCGTTTTAATATAACATACTCAAATCTATATACTCAACCATCTATATTCTGGTATTACGACAGAGTAAATATAATTGGAAGAATAGAATTTGATGATTTTTTGCTAACCAAATATGGTGTATAAAAGTGTATTTGAAAAAGAATAATTTAGATATTAGACAAAGTATGCCAGCTTTCGTAGTTTTAGTTAATAACAAAAAATTTAATTGGTGTATTCTAAAAGCATGACTATTATTACTGTTAGTAATGTTTACTGAAGGTTGTACCAACAATTCTTCCTGGCTGATAATGAACAAATTGAAATATCTTTACTCGTATGCGTGGCTCCATCTATTGCATATATTTGGAGCAAACTTGTCTATATATTTGTATATATTTTTATTTTTAGATAATCTTTGTTAAATACAATTTAAGTCATGAAGTTTAAAACGTACTAAAAGAGATTTATTTTACCAACTTGAATGATATAACAACCTCTCGACTGTTTCCGAATTTTGTAAATTCAATCAGCCGTTTTTATAATGTCACTCGTATTATTAGTACAATTTCAAAGAGGTTTACTCGAGTAAATAGATAGATATATATATATAAAAGAAGATTTGTACCGAAACTCATATTGAAAAGTAAAACCAGAGCAGAAGCTACAGACTGGGTGTATGTGATGGAGGTTCGCGAACTCTCTTTCTGTTCGATGAGACTGTTTAAATTTAAGATAAATTATGAATTAACATTTGTACATATACTAGACATTAAAGTAAAAGTGGGATTTCTATACAGTGATGTTTATTAAATCATTATTCCAAAAGATGTGAAAGATTATCAGATGAAATTGGGCTTCTATTTTTTTCCCTTAATTAACATAATAAACATTAAGAGTGCAACAAAAAGTACATAAAGGTACCAATATTGAAAAGAAAGATATACTGTTTTCAATAATTCTGACAATAGTGGTTACATAGTTTATTCTAATGTTGAGGGATATACAACATTGGAAGTTTTCCGAAATTAGATATGAAATTAGATGAGGGGGGGGGTCCCCATGACCTTCCTGTACCACTGTGTCATGTCTGGTGCTGAGTGACCAAGAAATGTGGAAATGTATAAGGAACAGATATAAAATAATAGATATACATATGACCGTGTATTTTTTTCCCACGGAGACACACG
>NW_013668284.1:52385-55339 GCF_000517525.1 Limulus polyphemus
TATCAAAATATTTTTCAGTAAACAATTTAATAATTAAAATCCACAATACAATTAAATTAAGGCTACTCAATTAAAATCCACATAATAATTCAAAATTCATCATCAATGTTATAAATGAAAACAAAATCGTAAGATATCGGAACGTTAAAATCTAGGAAAATTATTTAAGCCTAAAATACACCGTATATAAATGATAAAGATTAAAAAAACTTTTTTATAGATGTACTTCGGAATATATGTGTATATATATATATAGTGATTAAAATTTTTTGAATAACATGGTATGAGCTTTGATGCTTATTCGACAATCAAAACACGAAAATGCTTGATTTTAAGAAAGTGCAATAAATAAGAAAATTAATAATCTCGTACATTAAACGAAGTATTTTATTTAGGGATATATTTTGACAACATTTGCTACTAGTCACCAGTTCATAAGCCATTTATATATAATAGCTTAAAGTTATATACTAGCAATTCTTTATAACATAAATTTAAGTAACATTTTATAAATTATGGTATACACATTTGGTTTAATTAGGGTTATTATATAACCTAAGAATGTGTTTTCACATTTTACTTTATATTAAATGACTGTTAAATCCTGAAATAGTAGTTTTTCGTTTCTAAAACTTCAGGAGTGGTTTCCTGCTTTGAACTAGTAACCTCACTAAAGTAGGAGAATGATTTGGAAGTTTTGAAACGAAACGCTGAGCAAATGATTGTAATCAGATTTGGTTTTTTTTTGTTTCTTTTGGCGTTGTAGTAGCTTAATTAAATGAAGTGTGATTAAAGTGAACTACGATAAATTAAAAACACACATATGTAATTATACATATCTTTATTCTTCTGTATAAGGCATGTAAAAAAACGACACGATGATAAGCAAAGAGGTAGCGAAGGATTCTTGAGTATTTAGGCCTACTTTCTTGAATTATATTAAAAATTCTGGTTTCTGTAATATGACAGAGGGGTGTGATTTAACTTTTGATATCTTAATCCAAGCGCTAAATTGAACTATAATAAAGATTCTGGTTTCTGTAATATGACAGAGGAGTGTGATTTAACTTTTGATATCTAATCCCAGCGCTAAATTGAACTATAATAAAGATTCTGGTTTCTGTAATATGACAGAGGAGTGTGATTTAACTTTTGATCTCCTAATCCCAGCGCTAAATTGAACTATAATAAAGATTCTGGTTTCTGTAGTATAACAGGGGGGACGGGTGTGACTAACTTTTGACATTTAATTGCAGCAATAAGTTACAGTTTTTTGCAGGATTATTTCTTCTGACTCAAAAACTGAACATAAGAAAATTCGTTAAAGATGCTAATCATCAGCTAATCTGCTTTCAAGCAATAAATCAAGCAACTGGATTATCATTATTCTTGAGACCAAATTACCAAATCAAACTATAAGAGAAATTATAAAAATGCATAATTTATTGAAACCCACTTTTTCTTTAGCTAAATGGGAATAATGGCTTCTATATTTGTATTGAATATTTTATGTGGAATCGTCCTACAAGCACTAAACAACGCAAGTTTTGATTGCAAACCAATCCACAAACTCAACAACGCTACAAATTTCGGCAAATTAAAATACAATCTTACACCAAGTTTCTCGTGAGTGATCTTCCATGACTAGAACTTATTGTTCAACGTATAAACTATAGCATCCTCTAAAATACTACCCGTGCGACTAAGATGACAGCTACGCATAAATAAAACGTGTCTTGAATGAAATAAATATCTGAATAAAAACAAATGAATATGTACAAATCTGTGGTTTGATCTCTGCGTCTTGGGCAACTTCTAGGAACAAATTTGATGATGAGAAACCCAATAAAGTTTTGAGACGGCTTGAAGGAGTAGTGATAGAAACTTATGATGACAAAAGCTTGTCGAAATGTTGTACATTTGTAATAAACTTTCTTTCACTACCCGTTCAAGCCGTCTTCAAACTATATTTTTTTTTAGGAACTATAAATCGTAAGCTACATGTCGTAAATCTGTAGTGCCTTTGTTCACGTATTCGTCAATTTCTAGCACCTGTTTGTTTGTTTATAGTTGAGCACAACGCTACACAATGGGTTCGACACCTGGTTTCTAGCGTTATAAGTCCCCAGACTTGCCGCTATAGCACTGAGAGGTAACTTTTAGAAACTATAAATCGCGAGCTCCATGCTGTAAGTGTCTATATTTTTCATTCAGGTTTGTCGAGCATCATTAGAGTAAGAAAATATAACTGTCTAGAAGTCATGAATCCTAAGTTCAATACATCTAACAAGATGAGAAACTGTTGGTCAAATCGCCTGTTATTAGATGGGTAAGTTAAAAATCTGGTTTAATTTAAAAACAGTATGTATTTTACTAACTCCTCCTTTCCCTCACTCCAATATTTGTTTGTTTTTGTCACAACTTTCAGGAACTTTACGACGTAGGTAACAGCGTGACAGCCAACACAGTAACAAACAATTTCTAATTAGCTTGATCCAGTATTGTATTATCAAGCATCATAAAAGTGTCTGTTAAATCCATTCTTTATTATCACAAACTTAATGGATATATTGGAATTCCATGGTTTCAACTAGCGTACATAGCGAAGCAAATTTTTGAGTCTTACGTTCGTTTGAAGTAAGATAACGTAAAACGAGCCTAACTCTTTACATGGCTTATTTTCGACCCGGCGGTGCACGACGATTCTGGGGGTAGTAAAAAGGATGATTACATAAGTATATATATATATAAGTTTCATCTACGAGCTAGTTATTGAAAACCAAACATAAGAAGTATTATATGGCTCATACAAATAAACAAAAGAAAGACTGAATAATCACATATATTTAGTTTCCGAGCTTGCAAATTGAAAGCTTTCAGTACCGAAGATTTTTTTATAAGATTCATTCCAAGTACATAAGATTTATGAGGCTGTACAAAGCAGGAATTGGTTT
>NW_013668284.1:56027-69665 GCF_000517525.1 Limulus polyphemus
GTCCCCACGGCTGAAAGAGCGAGCACGTTTGATGGGACGGGGATTCGAACCCGCGACCCTCAGATTGCGATTCAACACCATAACCACCTGGCCATGCCGAAATCAACTACTTTTTATCTCTCTCTCTCTCTCTCTATATATATATATAATTGAGACTGTCTGTCTGTTACCTCAACAAAATAAAGTTTGTAAACTCTTCAAAAGTACCCTCACGATAAATTATACTTGAGGCCTAGAAATTATTAGAGACTGAGAACAGTAAGGTAACACTAATTACAACTTCTTAACTAACATAAACTAATACAACGACTATGACTTCTTTTCTTCACATTTAAAGCCATTTGTTTTGTTTTTTATTAAGTTACACAATAGGCTTCTGTACTGTGCCCAATGCAGGGATCAAAGCCTGAATTTAACGTTATTAGCACTCAAGCTTACCGCCAGTGGAGGGGCTTAATATTACTTAACTTACTCACCAAAGTCACAACTTAGTATTTAACTCAATTTTCAAAACAAATACATATATGTGTATCTATATATAAATGTATACGGTTTCAAATAAAATGCGTTAAATACATTTTTCTACGAGCCTTAAGGTTTTGTAAATAAAAAGGAACGTTTGTCTAAGACTACCATTAGGTTACTAGGCTTAGCCATGTAAATAAAAATATCATCAACGATCTCACATTAATATCTAATAAGATTTCAAAGATCTTTCAATTCCGGTGTGCTGTGATTGGTTGTGACGACGTAAATCCACCTTGCGGAGAAATGATCGTCCACACACGTCACACGAGAACGGTTTCATCCCGGAATGTTTTCTACTATGCGTGATGAGATTGGAAGATTGACTGAATGCTTTGTGGCAAACGACACACTTGTAAGGCTTTTCTCCTGAAAAATATATCATACACTACTATATCAATAATGTAACATTATATTATTATTATTATTACATTATTATTATAATAGAAAAGTTATCCAATCACTGACAGAAAAAACAAAACAAAAAAAAAATCCGAAGTTTCGAAAATTCGTTCTATACAGGTAAAGAAGTCCTTCTGTACATTTTAAGCCTAGTTTTGACGACCAACATTTTTCACGGGAATAATCAATTAATTTTCTATATAACATTAGTTGTATTGATTAAATGAACTCGGTACAACGTGACACTCTCCTAGGATAAAGAAATATATTTTCTATAGCAAAATTGTTATCCGAAAATCCTCACACGCACTGGTTTTTAGATGCACGACGATATATGATGCAACCTCGTGAAAATGATCGCGTATAACACTTGTGTACTTGTACTTCTGTGAAAATAACTGACATGAAAATCTCTTTCGACAAAATCAACAGACTGTTTTGTTTTTCGCGCAGTACAACACAATGGATATCTGTTCAGAACCGTCCTTATTTTGAACTAACAGATAAAGAAAAAGGCAGTTAGTTAATAGTACGCTACAGATTCTTGGGTATTCTTGTTTGATAGTGAGATTTGACCATCACTCTTATAACACGCCAGGACTCACTGCGGAGCGTTTTTTTTCTTTTTGTCCCAAAGGATACAAACCATTAATAATTGGATTCTAAGCCTATCTATCTATCTTTCACTGACCTGTGTGGATATAAGTGTGTTTCTTCATGTCTGACTTCTGGTGAAACCGTTTTCCACAGTACTGACATGGATAAGGTCTGGTGTCCGAGTGGATTAACAGGTGAGTGGACAGAGTGGACGACCTCTTGAACGTCTTCCCGCACTGCTTGCATTGAAAGCTTCTCTGTACAAGCCCTGGTTCTTCTGGTCGACTGAGGGAATGTCCAGTCAGCGGTAGAGACCTCTTGCAGGGATAAGAAGCTTCTCGGTGGCGACGCATATGATCGTTGAACTCAGAAACTGACCCACACATATGGCCACATTTCTGACAGCTCATAGGCTGAACCTCCGAGTTTAAAGTTTCACTCCCTGGTTCGAGTACTTCTTTTCTTAAAACAGTATCCACAATTGAAAGGGTTGTATCAAATTGTATTAGGTTGGTGTTCATACCTGAAACGAAATAGAAAATTGGGATTTTTGACAAAATGAATTAGGACCACTTAATACCTACTTAAATAACAACAATCGCTCATATTTTCAGTTCACAAGCCTTTCAAGCAACGTTATAATACATGACGACGTTTCATACCCTTAGGGTTCCCGGATGTTTACACTCTGACAATAGAACTTGAACAGTTTAGAACAGTTGGATGTAAAGTTTGTACGAACACGTGCCTGAGCCATCACCCATGTATCAAGCTGTATAATCAAGCAGGCTTGAATTAAAATATGATTAAAACAAGACTTTGGAGCTGTTTTTAAAAAGTGATTTGGCATTGAAGGTGAAAATAAAGTAAATGAGGGGTATCGAGAGCGACGGAGAGGAGATCTGCGGGAGATTTCCCCACTCTCCTCCAGATAAATCGTATCTTCTACTAAAAGTTTAATTATGAATATGTGTTGAAAGTTTAATTATGGATATGTGTTGAAAGTTTAATTATGGATATGTGTTGAAAGTTTAAATATAAATATGTGTTGAAAGTTTAATTATGGATATGTGTTGAAAGTTTAAATATAAATATGTGTTGAAAGTTTAATTATGGATATGTGTTGTGGCTACTCTAGTATTCTATTTTTGATTAATTTTTTTACCGTATCTTTTTTTTTTCAGAGCTGAAGAAAACAACATTTATTATTTCAGCATGAATATTTATTATCAACGAAAAGAGCACACGGAATAGCAGATATGTTCCATTGCTATTTTTTAGCATGAAAAGAAAATTCGAACATCTTTTCTACAGCACTTTCATTTGAACTTACTCCCCCCCCCTTCAGTGGCACAGCGGTTTGTCTGTGGACTTACAATGCTAGAAATCGAGTTTCGATACCCGTGGTGGGCAGAGCACAGATATCCCTTTGTGTAGCTTTGTGTTTAACTACAAACAAACATTTGAAAGGACGTTGCTGTTTTCAAAGGATCGAAACGAAACCGTTTCTTACTCTTCTCGTACTCGTTACGCTTTTTTCTTACTGGATGAAAAAACAAACGTTTGTTTGTTTTAAATTTCGCGCAAAGCTACACGAAGGCTATCTGCGCTAGCCGTCCCTAATTTAGCAGTGTAAGACTAAAGGAAAAGCAGCTAGTTATCCCCATCCACCGCCAACTCTTGGACTACTCTTTTTCCAACGAATAGTGGGATTGAACGTAACATAATAATGCCCCCACAGCTAAAAGGGTGAACATGTTTGGTGAGACGGGGATTCGAACCTGCGACTCTCAGATTGTGAGTCGAGCGCCCTAACCACCTGGCCATGCCGGGCACAAACAAAGGAAAGCCAAATGTCGAAAACAAACTATTGCTTGTATATAATTTACAATCAAAAATTTCAGGTAAGAAAGAAGAGAAAATGAATCTAGGTGGCGCCTATGTTTTCAGTAAATAGGAGACACTGAAAAGCTGCAGTATTGTATCGAATTAAAATTGTTTGTCAGTCACTTACATTTCTTAGTTTTCAGTTGAACCCAAGTTAACTCTTCATTAGGAGTCTCGTCTGGATGTAGATAGTTGTTATATTCCCAAGTTTCCAAATTATTCGGCTGGAGTTTGCCACACTCTTGTTGAAAACTACCATGCTTTCTGTTGCTGTAGCTAAACACTTCTCCAACAGGTATGGGCTCCAGCTCTGTGGATTTATAAAGTTGAATATATAAATATAACTCCCATAGAAATTCTCACAATATGCATTTATCAAAATATCGGGGGGGGGGACTTTATCGGAGAGATGAAACAGTTTTTGAACATTTGAAAAATGTGTAAAGAGGTTTTCTTTTTTTTTTTTAGTATCACGTGAAATATAGCAAAAATTTTGTGTCGGCAAATAATTTATATATAGTGATAAGTCTGACGTGTCTTTTGTACGAAAGTAATAACAGAACACTGAAAGCATTCGGGAGTAGTGAATGAATAAGATGCTTTAGGGACTCACTAAATACATACAAGGCATGACAGACAAATGGAAAATGATGTTTAACGTATTGGTTTGTTTGTTATGAACTTCGCGCAAAGCTACACGAGGGCTATCTGCTATAACCGTCCCTAATTTAGCAGTGTAAGATTAGAGGGAAGGCAGCTAGTCATCACCACTCACCGCCAACTCTTGGGCTACTCTTTTACCAACGAATAGTTGGATTGACCGTCACGTTATAACGCTCCCACGGCTGAAAGGGCGAGCATGTTTGGTGTGATGGGGATTCGATCCCATGACCGCAGATTGTCTTCGGTTGATTAGAAGCATTAATATGACTCGAAACATCGGAAGCTTGGATACATTAATGTGACTCGAAACACCGGAAGCTTGGATAGATTAATGTGACTCTAAACATCGGAAGCTTGGATACATTAATGTGACTCGAAACACCGGAAGCTTGAATACATTAATGTGACTCGAAACACCGGAAGCTTGGATACATTAATGTGACTCGAAATATCGGAAGCTTGGATACATTAATGTGACTCGAAACACCGGAAGCTTGGATACATTAATGTGACTCGAAAAACCGGAAGCTTGGATACATTAATATGACTCGAAACACCGGAAGCTTGAATACATTAATGTGACTCGAAACATCGGAAGCTTGAATACATTAATATGATTCGAAACATCGGAAGCTTGGATACATTAATGTGACTCGAAACACCGGAAGCTTGGATACATTAATGTGACTCGAAACACCGGAAGCTTGGATACATTAATATGACTCGAAACATCGGAAGCTTGAATACATTAAAGGATTATTAAAACTTAAGAAGAAATTCACGCGATTCAGTTTAAAGTACCTCTATACTGAACTGACATCTTGTCGATTTTTCGTAGGTCTAAACATCAATCACCTTGTAAAATCTTTGCTAACCAGTTTTTGCGGATTTTGGCAATAAAGTTAGAAAGAAAAAAAGACGACCTAACCTTTACTCTCAAGATAATACTAAAAGAAGCATTTTAGTTCAGCCAACGTTTCGCTGTTGCGGCTTCATCAGGACTAGTAGTACAAGAACTGTTCTACATTCCTCCAGTATGATCTACAAATTCTGAAAAACGTTTTGTGTATTTTCATTGCAAATTTGTTGTATATTTTAGATTATTGTTGATTTCCGAAAACACTGTGTATCATTACAAAGACAAAGCGTATTTTTTAACTAAATTTTATTCATTAACTTCAGAACTAAAACAAAAACAACACAATCTGCGGGACGCGGGTTCGAATCCCCATCACACCAAACATGCTCGCCCTTTCAGCCGTGGGGCGTTATAATGTAACGGTCAATCCCACTATTCGTTGGTAAAAAGAGTAGCCCAAGAGTTGGTGGTGGGTGGTGATGACTAGCTGCCTTCCCTCTAGTCTTACACTGCTAACTTAGGGACGGCTAGCGCAGATAGCCCTCGTATAGCTTTGCGCGAAATTCAAAACAACCAACCAATCAGAAAAAAAAACTTTTAATGACCTCAGTGTTTTATTTCTATAACCTCTTCATGGGTGACCTTAGTTTACAAGTCGAAATGGAAGAAGTTCTAAAAATTCTAAATTGCATTTCGATAATTTATTTATCAATTTATGGAACAAATCTCTGCAAACTATTTTAGTTTTTAAACCTTTATTCTTGTCAGTAGGAATATGGATACAAAATATGCATCATTTCGTAAAACAAATTCCAAGTGTTGTTCATTTTGTTTTAACAGGGTAAAAGGTGAAAAACAAAACTATCGGAGGAACATTCGTGTAGTGTTTGTTTATAGTTATGCACAAAGCTACACAATGGGCTATCTATGCCCTGCCCACCACGGGTATCGAAACCCCGTTTATAGCGTTGTAAGTCCGCAGACATACCGCTGTGCCACTGGGGGGCTCGTGTAGTGAATAATATTAGATGTTACATTGCATAAAAAAATATTCAAGCTTTATAGTGGATTATTGTCACTTTAGCAATTCCTTTCTTTTTCGTGTGTGAAAATGTTAAAATTTTGGAGGCTTAAAAGTTATTTTAGAAACAGTTTAATTTTGATAAATATATTCAATTAAATATGCGAAGTCTGAGCATGTTTGTGCTAGTTCATTAATCAAAGTTTACAATGGTCTAATTGTTAGTGTGCCGGGCTGCGGAACACAAGGTTCAAGTTTTAAGCCGTAATATGCTGTTGAACACGCTCTGCACTTCCAGTTGTGGTGACATTATAATCATAACAGTCAATCCCACTATTCTTTAAAGAGCTCTTTGTGTAGACAGCAGGTGTTACTGAATGGTTATCCTCCCTCAATAGTTCTAAATTAGGGATGGCTATACTTGAGCATTAATGATTCTCTGACATGACTGTTCGGTTCATGTGTCACATAAGGTGCCTTTTAGGCTCAAAATACAACATGCCGAGGTTTGTAATTTTTTGTGTTATATTGTGAATGTGATTTGTTTTGTGTGATAATATCTAAACCTTTTATTTGTGACTGAATAAAGAGAAGGTCACTGTTACTAGACTAATATAAATGCATGTGTTATATATGTGTATTTAACGTATAACAAAACTTTACTACTGACACAACTGTACTGTATTAACGGATTACTTCTTAAATTGTGTTGTTTCATCAGAACATAGGGGACATTTTTAATGTAGACTATAAGTATGAACCAATTCCGAAGCAACAACTTATACGATCGCAAAGGAATTTCAATAGTTTACGATCTGTGGTGATCTGTATTTTTTTTTATGTGGGAAAATCACTTGTAGCCTTACTCTATGGCTATCAAACAGAAAGGACGATGATTAAAGCAGACAATTCCAGCGTGACAGTATAGGGTTAGATCAATGCCACTAACCAACAAACAATGGAAGTTGAGCGATGAAGACATTAAAAGCCACGTGCTTAACATCACAACATATATTGTGCATTCCAGTGACGCTGAGGTGGAAATTTAATTGGTTATTTCTCTATACCATACCATCCTGTCGACCGATTTTCGGCGACAGTCTTGATTACACCTAGTATACTGAGAAGTTAGAAGCCACAAGGACTAAATCATTTGCTACCATGATTCTGACAGTAATTGTATTATCGAAGTAACACGGTCGTCTGTCTACTGTCATGCTCGACGTAGGCGCCATCTGGGCTTTGCAGACTTTTGTAATTTCTGTTATACTGCCAACCCCACAGAATGTGTAGAATTTTTATCTTATTATGGCTGAACAATGAAATCTAAGTCTGTTTTTTGTTGTTGTTTTTGTTTCTTACATATATATGTCAAATAGTCTACATAGTATGGACGAATGTTGATTTCTAATTATGGTATGAAATCTAAACTGGAATGTAAGAAATATAAGACACGCCATTAAAACTATCTTCGATTTACTAAAATTCATGTAATTGAACAATTTGTCTGAATAATAAGCAGGGGCGTTTATAACGTCGGTGTAATTCACCTAAGGGCCCCCTAATAATATAACAGACTGTAAGGTGTTTCCTCAAAATTTATTTTTTAATACATTTATATTTACATATATGTATATAGAAAAATTATTTATTTATTGTATTTTAATATGAAAATAAATTAGAAATTTTATAGCTGATCAATACTAACGAGCTCCCCCTCACGAAGATTGCACCGATTACTTTGAAGTCTTAAAAACGCCCCCGATGATAAAGATTATAAGTAACTGTATTTCTTTGTTGTTACACAGAAAGATCGATTACGTTGTTATAAGACTAAGATTATTATTAGTGTTTAAAACTACATAAATATTTACATCATGGAATATGTGCTGAATCTATTGATACATTTAGGTTAAAATCCTTAAGTCGATTGATGAAAAAAAAACCTACAAGATATTTTTAGTTTTTTCGCTTACACTAGATTATAATTTCGAATAAAAAAAGTAAATAACTGTTTTGTTAACTCGGTTATATTATTAAATAATGTAAGCAAAAGGGTTGTATCCATGATGTAAACTTTTACGAAGGTTATGTTTAAAGGAACTTTTAATATCCCATTCTACGCATGAAATCAAATTTGGTATTTCGGCGTATTTTCAAAAAGAATAAGGCCCGGCATGGCCAGGTGGTTAGGGGGCGCTCGACTCGCAATCTGCGGGTCGGGGGTTCGAATCCCCGTCGCACCAAACATGCTAGCCCTTTCAGCCGTGAGAGCGTTATAATGTTACGGTCAATCCCACTATTCGTTGGTAAAAGAGTAGCCCAAGAGTTGGCGGTGGGTGGTAATGGCCTTTCCTCTAGTCTTACACTGCTAAATTAGAGACGGCTAGAGCAGATATCCCTCGTGTAGCTTTGCGCGAAATCTATAGCAAACAAACAAAAAGAATATAAATATTTGGTACTATTAAATAAATTTGTTATATAATATATATATGTATGTATAAATTTAAAACTTAATAAATGATTTTTTTAGTCCTAATATTTTAATTGTAACTGAACTTGTCGTGACCAAGATAGAATACGATTAAATACATTTCAATAGTTTTGCCCAGCTGCAGTGTCAGCTTCATTCAGATTGCTAGCCCGACAGCTGTATAAGGGGGGGGGGGCTGTATTACTTAGCAAGTTATTGATTGCACTATTTATTAGATAAGTCATTTCGAAATTAAACTATTTTGATTAAATGTATAATACCAGTTTGCTACATTTCATTAAATTTATCCATATTTTATTTCAGTTTAACGTTAAGGATAATTTAGCTGAACTTGTTTGTACACGTAAACAAATTGCTTTGATTCTTTTGTGTTAACGATAAGAGTTTGGTGTTATTAAGACATTCGTAAGCATCTCATGCTTCTTCAAGATTCTCAGCATTCTGTTAGTGAAATGTAGGTAGTGAACGAAATATGCTTCATTAATTCCAGGGATAAGAATCTTTAAATATATGTTAATCTACTAGTGTCGCCCCCCAGTGGCACAGCGGTATGTCTGCGGACTTACAACGCTAGAAACCGGGTTTCGATACCCGTGGTGGGCAGAGCACAGATAGCCCTTGTGTAGCTTTGTGCATAATTAAAAACAAACAAACACATAATCTACTAGTGTAAGACAAAAATTAACCACGTCCGATATATTTCTTATTGGCGACGAGTTCAGTTATTTACTTACTTAATAACAAATATTTAGTTAAATTACTCTAACGTCCTTATTTGACATTGAATCTCGAGAATTTAAATTGTTCTTTATACTATGCATGTTGCACAGGTAAAATACTTTCAATGGTCATTTGGAATTTAATCTATTTATAAAAATAAAACACTGTTCAAAGAGTTGTTCTGTCTTTATTAAAATTTAAATGATCAAATAAAAATCAAATTGACAATTTGTTTTCTCATCAGTAACTAATGAAACATGGTAAAAATAAGAAAACTCGACATCAATATAACAATTTTATTTAATGTACTCTGGTGTTTATATATAGAGAGGGCGCTACCACATGAATAAAGTTCTAACAGGCCGACATTATAGGTTTACTGATAGTGAAACACATTATTAAAAAACCTCATTATATAACATAGAAGTCAGGTGGTCAAAGTTCCCGTTAAATAGGTAAGAAATCATTGTGAGAGACTACTGTTTAAATAAATCAGCGACAGCGAAGTACACCTGAAATGTGTAACACACACAGTAGCCCAGTAAGTCTAGGCCTATTTGTTTATACAACTTAACTAAACTGTTTTATGCAAATAGAAAGCAAACGTGTGACGGTGTAGGCCTAAAATTGCCGTCAAAATTCAGTATGTTTTTTTAACATATATTTTAGCCAAAAAAGAAAGAAAGAAAAAACTCACAAAGAGTGGGTTCACGTTTACTACATCAACTTGATCAAGCAATAGGCAATTCACTGATTATAGTGCTAGGCCTAAACTTGTACGATTTACGTACCTATATTTATACAGCTGTACTTCTAAGTTCTGTATATGTGCACCTACTGATATATCAACACAAGTCAGATTGCTGTTACTTGATTGAACGTAATGTTTTTCTTAGTTATTCTTCCATTTACTGGTAATATCTGTTAACAATATTAAAAAAAAACTGATCAATTGATTCAATTAAAATCATTTAAGTGACTGTTAAAACTCGTCCAACGTATGATTGGTATATGCCAGATAGTTTTATTTTTTTAATTTGTGATAAATTAGTTTTCTTACATTTCAAAGAAAGGAGTGGATTCACGTATCTAATGTTAGAAGTTATGTTTTTAATAGTCTTCTTTTAAATCTAGATACTCGGAAAGCTTGCAGGATTTTTTTCTTCGGTACAATCTGAGAACAACACTGCCTGTAAGATTTATATATATATATATTTAACCGATATATTGGAACACCAGTAATTTCAGTTAACATCGCCGCTCTAAATGAAGGAAAAGATAAATGTGTTATCTTAGCTTTGGCCTAGCCCATAGGGTTACTAGCAAGCCAGTATGGCATTCCCCATAACAGTTGTAACTCAAAGAAGTTCGAAACAAAAATAGGGCAATAATCTTACGTATTTATTAACTGGTACAGTTTCAACACCGAAAGCCGGGGGGAGATATTGGAAACCAATATGCGTAAACATTATTACGAAAATTAAATTAACTGAAAATGTTTTTTTTAATTGTTTAATTAATGTTCCCTTAGTACAGATAGTACCATACACTGTTGTCGCGAATTGTTAGATAACCTTTGACTAAATAAAAAAAAAAAGAAAATCAGAAAACAGATTTCAAGCTAGTTCTCACCTTTAGCTTCAACTCCTATTGCTGTTTGCTAAACATGGCTGTCATAATTAGGAATATAGGGCAAACTTTAATGTATCTGATACGCGAAATAATTACATTGAGTCAGTCCATTATTTTATGTGTGATTTCTATTTTAAGTCTAACTTCTCCCCTAAATCAACGGAGGTTTAATCCTATACAGATACTATCTCAGTAGGTTCACTTCATAGATTAAATGCCCCCCAGTGGCACAGCGGTATGTCTGCGGACTTACAACGCTAGAAACCGGGTTTCGATACCCGTGGTGGGGAGAGCACAGATAGCCCTTGTGTAGCTTTGTGCATAATTAAAAACAAACAAACAAACATAGATTAAATGAATATTGGTATTTTCAACCTGAAGGACACTTTATTTGAATATGGGTTAATTCCCGGTCAGAGACTCTTAGGGTTGAGATAGATATAACACTCATCAATTTTGAGCTTACTGACCTGAGGGAGGTCAACCAATCAGCAACACTCGCCACTACAACAGCTTTGTAGGGCTATTTGAACCGATTAACGGGATTGACTGTCATTTTCATAACGCGTCCACAGCTGAAAGTGCAAAACGAGTTTAGTGGCAACGCACCTCAAATCTTGTACCGTCCGACACGATGACCACTGGTCTTCATCCAGTCCACCAGGATGGGGAGAATAAACGCCTTTATCACACTCAAAACACATTAATAACGGACTTTTTGATGTAATTTGAACAAATAAGGTAGTAAGTAAAATAAAATTACCGATAAGAGTGAGCAAAATAAATGAATTGATTAAACTTACATGATCAGAAAAATATTCTTTAGATTCGTGGAGCTATATTTTGGTGACAACGTGTGAGCTAAATGAGATCTTTGACTGTAATGCTATATTCTCTATGTTGCTATAAAATGTGTTAGGCCGTTCGAGCTATTTCATTACAAGCTGCATTTCCCGAAACAGTTAACGTTCAGTCATAATCTCATGCGATCTTGCATCTACCATATGGCATGTATACTGTGATGAGAAAAACTTGGACAGGTGCAATTTTGCCCGAAGGAAAGGTTTTCAATTGTCTTTGTTAAAATGAATAATGAAACAAAACACACATATAATATTATTAAAAACAAACAATAGCCATTAAATGTAACTGTACTCAAATAATCTTCAAACTATAAAGCAGTGAATGAAACAAAACACACATATAATATTATTAAAAACAAACAATAGCCATTAAATGTAACTGTACTCAAATAATCTTCAAACTATAAAGCAGTGATTGATTATAATAATGTTTGCAAAATATATGGACATAGCATACTATCCTGGAACACTACTTTATATTGAGGTTAGAGATCTAAGTTGGCCACTTTACACTAATTCTGATCCATAGGTTTAGATCAGAGGAACCAGGGTTCCCCATTTCCATTTCAATACAAACAGACAAGGAAGTGAAAATAAATTGTTCTCAAGGTCAGATTCAATGAGGTTAGAGATATCAAAACCTGCTTTTTGATCTGAAGTTAGTTTTATTATAAATACGTAAAAAAAATCTACTGAGATGGTATTGTGTTATTTTTATAAATAATGTAGTAAAATATAGGCGTGGTCTAGTTGTTAGCGTGCCAAACTTTGAATCTGAGGGTTCACGGTTCCCTTTCAAAATTACAGATGGCTAGCGCAGATTTCCCTCGTGTATCTTTGCGCGAATATGCTGAGACAAACCAACAAAAAATGGTTTAGGAGGAAATTACGTAAAATTAAGTTATTCATAAATTCTTGGAGCCATTTGACTAAGTCAATTACAATATAATAACACCAGGAATATAAAAAAATACTCCACAGGCCACGGATCAAAGGAACCAGGTTTCCCCATTTCTGTTACAGGAGGTGAAGCACCCACTTCAGCACCCCCATAAATTTTGATAGGTTTATAGTTTTCCCAACTTGAATTGAAGTTTTGCTCAAACTGATGACTCGACATAAAAAATGATTCAATAGTTGCAGACAGAGAGTGGATAAGAAATGATAGATTGAGGTAAAAAATAGAAATTTTAAGTTGGTTACTTCACACTAATTTTGCTTGTTTTTGTTTTAATTCCAGATTTCCATCGTATCTTGGCCCTCACTGCATTAAAATAAGCATAAATTTCATTCGCATTGTAAACAATTTCCAGAGGAACATCCTTCATACGAACATTTTGTTTCCAATTTTTATGCACTCAAGTCACAGGTTTAACTTCTTTCCTTCACTATTAAAAGTTGAACTAATTATAAAAGCTCTAACTAAGAAATCAGAGATTAGTTAAGATATCTACGATTATTCACAATATTTCGTTGAACCATCTATTACAAACATTGTGAAAATATAATGGCATTTTTTTTGGAATTTTTTGCTTAAATATGTCTACATTGCACACACACACAAAAAAATGTTTTATTAGAAATATAGTTATAAATAGGAACGTTACCTGGAAGTAACATAGTTCCATTAAGGAGCCAACAAAAATAATTCAATAGCTTATATAGACTGTTACCTAGAAGTAAGAGCATTCAACTACAGACTTAAATAATTTGTATGTGTATTAAGCAACAAAGCTTTGTTACTCTTACGTTACAATGTGTAATATAATTAATCTTCTAAGCCTGTTTCGTAAAGACCCAGTCTTGAATGTCCTGTTTTCTGCTATCCTCTAATTACACAGGACTGGGAATTTAAACTACATAAAAGTTGTTTTCGTTTTAATAACGGACTTTCCATAATTCAGCTACACACATTTCGAAAATAATATTCGTTTTTTTTCTATCACGTAAGGATTTTTCTACAAATCGGGAAGAA
>NW_013668284.1:70458-81015 GCF_000517525.1 Limulus polyphemus
AAAGACAACCAGGGTCTTGTTGGTGTATCTAGATTTTGATATACACTATACTAAACTCTAAAATAAAATTAAATAAACTCAAAGCCAGCCTTTACCATTCAATTATTTATCAAGTCTTCCCTTAAATTAACTGCATCTACTAAATGTGCAACCCATTCCAAAGGCTAACGACCCTGTTAGAAAAATATAACTTTCTTGGCTGAGGATGACTCCTGCCATGCCAAAATTTATATTTCTGTCCCCTAGTCTTACCATTCTCATCATAAAATTCGAAATAAGATCATGCATCAACATTATCTATTTTCTTCATCTTAAACGCCTCAATCAGCTCCCCTTTAACTATTCTTTTTTTTCAAAAGAAAACAATTTCAAAGATCTTAACCTTTCCTCGTATGTCAAATCTTTCCGTCCCAGGTATTATATTAGTAGCCTTTCTCTGGACCCTTTCTGATAATTCAATGTCCTTTCTAGGATAAAGAACTCAAGACTGAACACGGTACTCTAAACGTGACCTAAATTATAGTATTATAATCTCCGTAGACTTTAATTCAATATTTCTGTAGATATAACCTAAAATCCTATTTACCCTACCACTATCAACAGCACATTGCTTGGATGACTTAAGAGACTGATCAACCAGAACATCAATATTTTTTTCTTCCATAACTTTGTTAAGGCTATTCTCATCAAAATTATATTCTTAATTCAAATTTTGATACCCCACATGCACTACCTTGCATTTGTTATAATTAAAAGTCATCTGCTATTTATCCACCAACAGCAGCATCTTCATAGACAGCAACACCTCAAACTTTAATATCATCAGCAAATTTAAATAATTTATTGACCTTTCTTTCATCTATGCCATTGGTGTAAAAGAGCAAAGGTCCAGACATTGAGCCCTGAAGTACCTCACTTGTGACATGAATCAAACTTGACTGAACCCAATTTATGACAACCCTCTGCTTTCATCCATCCATCCAGTTGTCTATCAAATGAGGCAACCTATCCTCCACACCTACAGAGATAACTTTTAACAAGCATTTTATGTAGCACTTTGTCAAATGCTTTCTAAAAATCCAGTTACATCAAATTCACATCCTCATCTATATGAGCAATACCATATTCAAAGAATGTCAAAAGATTAGTTGAGGTGTGATTTTCTTCTAGCGAAACTATGTTAACTATCCAACAAGATTTTAAACTATGTGTTTACGAAGGTCAGATATGAAAAAAATTTAAAACATGAGTAACTAGTGAGTTGATCATATTCGGCTCTCAAAAACATAGGAAAATGTGTTCGTATGTCTGTTGTTATCGACAGACACGGACCATTTTTGGCAGGAGAATCAGGAATAATTTTCTACATATGTCCACCAACTTTTATCAAAATCCAATCATTTTTGAATGAGTTATAGAGCAAAAATAGTGCGAAAAATCGGTCCCCATAATTAATAGATAGGGAGTTTTTGGATTTTTCATGATCTTGCCATGACCTCGACCCTCCAAAAAACTAACCACTTCCAAATTGGGTCATAGTCCAACTTTCGTCCAAATCCATTCAGCCGTTTTTGAGAAATCCTGCTGATAAACACACACAAACAAACAGGTGTGAAAACATAACCTCCATTACCTTTGGTGCGGAGGTAATAACAATACCAAGATCTTGTACAATAAGAGCTGTATGGTAAAGAATTACATAGATTTAAAGCTTTTTGTTTTTGCGAGTTAAACTTGTAGCTAAATAATGATATACAAGCAGTTGAAACGCACATGAATTAAGTAATTGATATTTTTTTTAGATATGCATAACTTTCAAAACCAGCATAAATTTTAGAATAATTTTAATGTTTTCATTTCGGATTACTTTCAAAAACCGGGTTTGGATTACCTCACTGATGGTTTCTGGTTATTCTTACAACATTGCAAACGAAACATATAAACTACATATGATAATCAAACCTTAGTTTAAGCCCTCAAAATATATAAGATATTCAGTTTAATTTTTCACACGCTTAGTTAGATCCTTCCGACGGTTAAATTTCTCATTCAATAGTAATTAATCCCAAAATAACCGGATTCTTTGGTTTAGGGTCCTTATAATAGCCTATGAGCCATACACAAAAAATTAAACAACAATATCAGCATTGCAGTTTATCCTTCTAGTTCCTGCTGGAGTTTTCAAAATGCGAAAAGTATTTTCGTTTCAAAACTCAGTCTGACTGGGAATCCTGATATTTGGTTCAACATTTAACAAATAAAACCCAAAAATTACTGATAAATATGAAAGTTTGTGCATGTAATGAAACCGTATAGTAATAACTTACAAACACAAAAGGAGTAACTTCAGTGGTTCGTGTGTCGAATTTGTTTCTTTAATTTAGTTTATAGTGGAAGAATGTGAATATATAAAATGATTTATAAGCAAAATTTTTGATGTATCTAACTCGCTCATCTGTATATACAGTTTGTTTGTTTGTTTTTGAACTTCGCGCAAAGCTACACGAGGGCTATCTGCGCTAGCCGTCCCTAATTTAGCAGTGTAAGACTAGAGGGAAGGCAGCTAGTCATCACCACCCACCGCCAACTGTTGGGCTACTCTTTTACCAACGAATAGTGGGATTGACCGTCACATTATAACGCCCCCACGGCTGTAAGAGTAAGCATGTTTGGTGTGATGGGGATTCAAACCCGCGACCCGCAAACTGCGAGTCGAGCTCCCTAACCACCTGGCCATGCCGGGCCAATATATACAGACTAGCCCGTTGAAACAATTCATCGGTAATTTTCCTAAAAATAGTAATGAAAGATTCCAAATGTGCCGTCAACCTAATCCCTTGAACCAGAGCATATATGCAATGTGATTGTCTAATTGGTCGTTTACAACCGGCTTTTGTCATTTCAGGTGTTATTTCAACAAGGAAAATTGCAACGCGTTTCTTTTTAAGCAAAGAAGGCTGACTGAAATGCACTGTTGGCAAAAATACTTGGTTTTCGATGCAATCAGCACAATAGAGCGAAGCTTCGCTAAATAGCTGCGGGGATTTTTTATTTTTTTTTCACTGGATGACACCGGTCTTTGTCATTTCACTGAGTGCAAGAATAAAAAGACCGCTACCGAAGTGAGCGCTTTTTGACAGTTGTTATTTCTGTCAGAAGTTTCAACGGGGATATATTCAATTCAATTAAAATCAATTTACTCGATATGGTACAGTAAAATACATTCATTAAAAAAAGAAAATATATATATATATATATATAAACCGAACAATAACAAATTTATACTCAAACACGTTCCTCTCTCTGTTTTGTTTTTTTTTCGTTCATGCTCCTATCTTCGAAATATTTCATTCAATCAGTCGACTGAGAAAGTCCCATTTTTTTCATGAAATTCTTTCACAAAAATAAACATTTTTGTTCTTAATATTTATTTTCTGAGATTGATCGTTCAGTACATACAAAGAGTGACAGATTGATGCCGATATCGACATAAAAGTTTATGAATTGCAAAAAACGAATAATTTTCCTGTAGTGTGCTATTGAAAATAAGCATTTATATGTATAAATGTGTTTGTGTTTTCTACGATTAACCGTTCAGGAGATACAGAACGTGACAGACAAACATTTGGCTATTATATATATATATATATATAGATAGATTACTGAGGGTAGATAAATGTTGAATGTTTGTCTTTTATCTGAGAATTTTGAATAAAAAAACTTCATCTGGTAAATATATACTCACTGTGTATTTATTAGAGTGGTTTGGTTTGGTTTGTTTGGAATTTCGCGCAAAACTACACGAGGACTATCTGCGCCAGCCGTTCCTAACTTAGCAGTGAAAAACTAGAGGGAAGGCAGCTAGTCATCACCACCCACCACCATCTCTCGGGCTACTCTCTTACCAACAAATAGTAGAATTGACCATCATATTATAAGGTCTCCATGGCTGAAAGGGCGATTATGTTTAGTGGTAAGAGGATTCGAACCCGCGATCCTCAAATTGCGAGTCAAGTGCCCTCACCACCTGACCATGCTGAAATACGTATTTGCATAACAGAAAACAAATCTTATTCATTTAATGTAATTCTTTATAAATGCCCCCCCCCCAGTGGCACAGCGGTACGTCTGCGGACTTACAACGCTAGAAACCGGGTTTCGATACCCGTGGTGGGCAGAGCACAGATAGCCCATTGTGTAGCTTTGTGCTTAATTACAAACAAAAAAAAATGTACGAAATTGACGACGACAAATCATAGAATTAGCGAGACGTAATTTTATCTTCAGTAACAGTTCTTTTTAATGCGACTAATTACTTACAAAACACTTGAGGATAAAAACAAGTTTCGTCTAATAAATTTAAAACAACCGAGAAACATAACTTTTCATACAACATGTTGAATTATCTTTGGGTTACTTAATAAAGTAGTAGTGATTCTCTTGTGGGTCTTACCTTCGTATCGGAGACCGTGTCTGCCGGAAGAAACACCTTCGTGAGGTCTTTCAATCCAGTTGAGTATCCCCATCGGTAGTTTGTGTCGGACAAGGAACGATCGTGGCATTTGGAAGTAAATAAACAATACAGATGCAATAAATAATGCTATTTTTAAATTTGTTGATTGAGTTTATTGAATTTTTTTAAAGATAAATTTAAAGTGTTTCAACTATCCACTTCAAACTATATTTAAAGCTACTAATTTTTTTCAATATTTTTCCTTATAATGCAATATGTATTCTTTGCTGTACGATACAGAGTTTCTCATCCATATACCACGCACAGCTTGAGCAGTACTAGAACAGATTGTGCCACTCCTGCTTGGCAGCTGCACTGATTGGCTATAATTTTATTCTAAGGGAGGGTTTCATTTATATTCAACCAATCGGTGTTCGTAGTCGTTGATAAATTCCATAGAGGTCGCGTGACAAAAACAAGTAAAGGTCTGAAGATGCATATGTAGAGAAAATAAATAAAGGTCTGCCACATATGCTGTATTAAAGCATATAAACTGATTCAGGAATAATAACCTAACCGAGTTCTGCGCATGTGTAAGTTTATGGTATACACAGCTGTTAATTCAAGTAAAGGTTGATTGCTCCGAGGGGCTAGCTCCCTATACAGTTAATAGTGTGTATATGTTTTAACAGAGAATGTCTGTGGTACAATCAGCATCATGTATTAGTGCTCGCAAAATATTTAGGAAAAGATCCAGGAAAGGAAAGACAAATAATGTTCATAAAAACAAGAAAAAATCTATTACTATTCACAAAACATTTAGAACAAGCTTCGGAAAACAGTTGTGTTAGTGTTCATAGTTAACTTAGAACAAGCTTCGAAAAACAGTTGTGTTAGTGTTCATGGATCAATAAGAACAAGCTTCGGGAAACAGTTGTTTAGTGTTCACAGATACTGTTTTCCGAAGCTTGTTCTAAATGAACACTAACACAACTGTTTCCTGAAGCTTGTTCTAAGTGATCTATGAACACTAACACAACTGTTTCCTGAAGCTTGTTCTAATTGACCTATGAACACTAACACAACTGTTTCCTGAAGCTTGTTCTAATTGATCTATGAACACCTACAAAGCTGTTTTCCGAAGCTTGTTCTAAGTGAACTATGAACACTAAACAACTGTTTCCTGAAGCTTGTTCTAATTGATCTATGAACACCTACAAAGTAGATCAATTAGAACAAGCTTTGAAAAACAGTTTGTTAGTGTCCACAAAACATTTAGAACAAGGTTCGGGAAACAGGTATATTAGTGTTCACAAAACATTTAGAATAAGTTCCAGGAAATAGCTATATTGCTGTTCACAGAATGTTTAAAACAAGTTTCCACATACAGCTATATTAATATTCATATAACATTTAGAACAAGTTCGGGAAACATGTATAACGTTCACTAAATATTAAGAACATTTTTCAAAAAGGGATATTATAGTTTTTACAGAACATTTAGAACAAAAGCTTAGAAATTTTGTTTTTGTTTACAGAATGTCATAAGGGCCTTTAAACAGTACAGATATTTTATCAACTAGAAAAAAAAATGACAAATTAAATTAAATTTTATAAGTTGCGTTTAAAAGACATATCTGCATGAGTTTAATTTATTCACGAAGCAGAGTTTGCCAATCATCTCAATTGGGCCTACCCATACCTTAATCTGTAGGCATAGCAACAGGATTTAAAAAGTTGTGCACAAGTTCGTAAACTCTAACAACTGCAAAAATAAAAACAGTAAATCTACTAAACGAATTAAATAGGGAAAAAAACAACCATTTGGAAAGTTAGAAACAAGACCGCTGTACACGTACATTTGAAGTTATTGTTGTTGCTTTACGAGTTACACCTCGAAACACCGAAACCAAACATTTGGAAAATTAGAAACAAGACCGCTGTACACGTACATTTAAAGTTATCGCTGTTGCTTTACGAGTATACTTTGGATCACAGAGATATATACTATTACATTAATTTCAGTTTTACTAACTCATAAGACTCCATTTATTTTAAGGGGGGTGTAGAATGAAGTCTTGTGTACGTTTAGAGATTATACATTACGTCCATCAATGTGATAGAATCCGCACTAAACAAGTGATTAATACATAACACTAAATACAAGTGTTCATTGATGTGTTATATTGTTTGTGAAACATCAACAGTGGCTTATAAGATAATGAACTGTAGTCTGTGGTTACCCTTGTTGTATATATTAACATCGGTTGGATTTTTAAACTCTCGTTCCAATTTATACATCATCTAAATGTTGATTGTCACGTTAATTGTTATGGACATTGCTAGCCTGCCATCACTCACCCTCACACTTTAGCTATATAGGTTTGTTGACAATCTAAATGACATCATTGAAGGGAGATTTTCAAGTTGAAAAAGAGCATTGGACGTTGTGTGTTCTGCCAATTACTGTGATCTATATAAATATAATAGTACTGTCTGTTGTATGCCCATTTACTTAATACTTTACAGAGTGTGGATGGATCTTCATCAAAATTGGTATGGAGGTTCATTTGGTCCATGCGGGGGTACATACAAATTTTCAATTTTGCGTTTTGCTGTTTTTATGAGCGTTTTTTACAATTACATATAAGGGAAACAACTTTTCATATCCTAAGATAACCTCCATCCAACGAATAACGGGATTTATTTCCGTTCACAACAACGTAAGAAGCATACATAGAAGTATTTATTGATACACAGAAGATAAATGATAGTGGAACCGGATCACAACTGAATTCTTAAGAGTTATATATATAAAGTAATGGAAATTATGGAAGGGATAACAAGATGAGACACCAACAACGACTAGATGGTGAATTCATTAAAGGCACAAAACATAACAAAAATACAAGTGAATAAGTTATATAATGAGTTGATATTTTCTAAGCGAGCCATTTGTTTTACACCTTGTTTCCATGCAGCCTTACAGTTTGTGGAACATTGTTCCAATTGTTCTTTGGTGGCCTTTTGATATTCTCGTCATTTAAATACATCAATACAGCTTCAAGAATGTTGATATTGAGCCTAGTTATGAATGTTCCATCAACTTTGCTGTTTTCCTTGTATAATTGTCTTACTAGTAGATGAGTCCCTGCACGATAAGTTGTATTCTTGAAGGAAAGATACGGAGGATCAGAACTAGCAGGTACTTGCCAGCAGTCAGGGAGCCATCAGATTTGTGTAGATCACTGACATTGTTGGCTGAGATGCAGCCTCAAACCTATACTGATTTCGATATAATTCCTCACTCCACCGTCGAACAAACTATCGTTGATTGTTTCCGAACAATTCGAAGTTGGATTCAATTGTAAAGAGCATATATCCTCAGATTTGCTAATTCCACTGTTTTGGGTCCAAAGCCCATTTCAACCTTTGGTATGGTTGCTTCTTCTCGGTAGTGGTTTTCGAGCAGCTATACATCTACTGAGACCACTTCGTGCTAATGTGTATTAAATAATGAGGTCGTTGGCAAGATATATACTCCACCATCGTTATTCTTGAAAAGAACATATTCTGCGATATTTAATAGCACTTGTGGAGAGCTTTGATTTGTACTTCGGCCACTTCTATTATTAACACTGCTAGTTTCACATACCCTTTTTCAGAGTTTCGAACACATCTCTTACTGAAACATGGAGTCTTACTACAGTTGTTCGAATGAGGCATCCATTACCATCCGAAACGTTTCTCGAGCGGCATTTCAGTCCTGGGAGCCATACTGAAATACACTACTACTACTAGGCATAGTATAACTTCCTAGATTGTATCGGCTTTATATTGGTGTATCACTTTCTGGTTGATTAGATGCAACCAATAATGCAATCATTACGTAACTGTACTCTGGTGCAATTCATTTGCACATCATAAAGGGGTAGCACTTCTACAGTATCCGTCTTTTATACCGTTTTCCTTATATTTTCCATAATCACTTCTAAAACTGTATACACGAAAAACATAAGTAAGAAAGCATTTGTGTTAATTTTAACACCATCAGTGAAATATAATTAAATTAAACAAAAAAAAAAAAACGCTCCGCTCTTGAGGCCATAAGAACAGTCAGTTCCCAGTATTTGTTCTGACAAGAGTAGCTGAAGATTTGGCGGTGTGTGGTGTTGACCAGTTGTCTTCCCTCTAGTCTATCAACTCGTATAGATTTGCGCGAAAGTAAACACAACAAACAAGTATCTACAAAAAACAAACAAAACTTTAAGACTCGTACATTCTCTACAAACTAATGTTGTTGTTTTTCATGTTTTCTATGTGATTTTGTCTTGACGACAATTGTCTAATGTTTCGTGCGTTTTCTTTGTAATTACCCCCGCCACTATGTGTGTTTGTCAACAATATTTCTCGAAAACGGCTGTTTGTTTTTGAATTTCGCGCAAAGCTACACGAGGGCTATCTGCGCTAACCGTCCCTAATTTAGCAGTGTAAGACTAGAGGGAAGGCAGCTAGTCATCACCACTCACCGCCAACTCTTGGGCTACTCTTTTACCAATGAATAGTGGGATTGACCGTCACATTATAACGCCCCACGGCTGAAAGGGCGAGCATGTCTGGTGTGACGGGGATTCGAACCCGCGACCCGCAGATTGCGAGTTCAAATTTCTCATACAAATACATAAATGTACAGACAATAAACGACAGGCTTTTACATGGCTCAAATAATTAGTTTAAAAAAATCTAAATAAGAATGAGTTACTAACTTCACTGTCTCGTTGTATCATACATGATGAAAATATAGCTAAGTACCTCTCCCCAGTTAATATATACTCTAAGTGTAACAACAAGCCACCTAGTGTTAGACCTTAAATATAAGTATCATTTATAATCAAAGTATTAATTAGGGTATTTATGTCTAATACTTCTGTCATGAATTAGTGAAATGAATGTGTCGCGATATACGGAACTGTTTGTCATGTGTAGGACTATACACACCAAACTAAGCAATGTAGATTCCAATACAAAATCGTACACGTGGTATATGAATGCACATGGTTTTGAAAGGGTAGGAAAATCAGTTCATTATTCTTCCTACAATAGCTCTAAAAAATATAATTATGCAATATCAGTGTTATTAACTGGTTCTTATTTGTCATGGCACTGATCATATCTACATTAATCGGTTTTAATTTTCATGGTATTCACCATGTCTGTGTTATCCGGTTCTTATTTGTCATGACACTGTTCATATCTATATTAACTGGTTTTAATATTTATGGTATTCATAATGTCTTTATAAACCGGTTCTTATTTGCCCCGATATTGATCAAAATCTACATACGATTATCCTAGTCGTTCCGGACTATCAGGATATCCAAACAAAATTACTTGCAGGTGTAATGATGTAGGTGTTTCTGAAGCTGGTGGATTGACAATTGCATAGCTCAACTATATTACGCGTACGAACTCTCACGAGTCGCTGTTTCTATTATAGCACCAGCTGAATGTTTCTTTTGTTTATTAGCTGAAGTTTCACAACTGTTTATTAAAAATGTACCTGTACTATACTTTTGAAAAAAACAACACAAAAAACAGCTGTGTGTGTGTTTGATAAGACACCCAATGATGCTTCATTGAATATATTCTGACACTCCAGAAAAAACGCTGATCCAAATGTCAAATGTTAAGGTATACGTAGTTCGTATTTTGTATAAACAATTACTCTCCTGTTCAAATCAGAGCAGAAGGATGTATATATATATATATTCTTTCTTTTACCGCAACACGTTTTGTACATCATTTCTTTTTTTGCCAAAAAATTATATAAATAAATATATATTCTAAACAAAATACAATTTTCCTAAAGACGTATTGAATTGTAGAATTTTATTTATTTTTATATTATTTTGTTTGATAACACGATATTAATATAGATAAAAACTGAAATGTTTTGAATTTCGCGCAAAGCTACACGAGGGCTATCTGCGCTAACCGTCCCTAATTTAGCAGTGTGAAGGCAGTTAGTCATCACCACCCACCGCCAACTCTTGCGCTACTCTTTTATCAACGAATGCCGTCACATTACTAACGCCCCCACGGTT
>NW_013668284.1:81545-108569 GCF_000517525.1 Limulus polyphemus
CCACCTGGCCATACCGGGCCACTGTAATAAATTAATCTTTTGATCTTTAGTTTGTTTCGCAATAATAATATATTCAATCATTTCTCAACTTCAACTGACAGTTATAGGTGGCGTTTGTTAGCCCGTTTGGTCAAAGAAAAACGTGTACAAACAAGTTTCTCATACTCTGTGGTTGAGACAAAAGATCGCATACTTTGTAAATCTACCATCTCGCGTTTCTGACTGTAAAAGTTCAATAAATAAAAAATATTTATTTAGATTGTCCAAAAAAAATCAATAATCAGTATAAAAAAATAAATAATACTGTATTATTAATCCTTACCCTAATCTTGATTTGTAAATTATTAAATGAACTTGATAATAATTACAGTTAACATATTTAATCTGGTTCACACCATAACAGTCCTTGTTCGTGAAAATGATGGTAGATGGTGTCTTCTTCAGGGGGGTAAATGTAGAACTCCCAAAGTAGACAAATATATCTTTGAAAGCGCTAGGGTTTTACCATTAGATCAGTTATAATTATCCTTCAAACTAACAAATTATTTTTTCACACTATTCACATATTGCATCATTTTTTGATTTTATGTTTTTTGCCTCTTACAACACTCGGTGTAAACGACTGATGAAAAACATTGTGTGAAAGTATTCACGTTCTAGGAGGTACGGCAAAAGTAATTAACGGATATAATTGCAGTGTTGATGGTATGTTTGCGTGCGTGTGTGTGTGTATATGTGATTCGTATGGTATTAGAAGCAACGCAACCAGTATATGGACTCACAAGAAATTTGATGCATAAATAGTTTAAAAAAAAATTTGCTTGAAAAAACCCGATGGGACTAGGGATGATATATGATGAAGATATTAATTATGTGATTAGTCTAGGAGTTAAAAATGTAAACCATAGTCAGTTCTAGTTAGTTATATTTATTTTGGATCCTCACCACTGCATTAAAGCTCATTTCGTCATGTCCTGTCATGTTCTGTCTGACGATTAGGCATCTTGACAATAGCGCTGCAGCGTAGTTTTCAATACACTGTTCACTTCGGTTATTATCGATTAATAGCGATTGCACGATAAACATCAAAAAAGGAAAATAATGAGTAGATGTTGTTTTGCGCATGTGCAATGAATTTCATGGTGTATTTTACTTTTCCTAGTAAGTAAGCCACAGTGGTACAGCGGTATGTCTGCGCACTTACTACGCTAGAAACCAGGTTTCGATACACGTGGTGGGCAGAGTATAGATAGCCCATTGCGTAGCTTTATGCATAAATTCAAACAAACAAACATAAGTAAGTGCTATTCATATTATTTTACTAATCTATTAAAAAAAACTATTAAAATTATTCAATAATTTCTAAATAATCTCAGATATTCTATTACTTTCCTCCATTATATAATCTGTTTTTGAATTTTGTGCAAAGCTACACGAGGGCTATCTGCGTTTACCGTCCCTAATTTAGAAGTGTAAGGCTAGAGGGAAGGCAGCTAGTCATCACCACTCACCGCCAACTCTTGGGCTACTCTTTTACCAATGAATAGTGGGATTGACCGTCACATTATAACGCCCCCACGGCTGAAAGGGCGAGCATATTTGGTGTGACGTGGATTCGAGCCCGCGACCCTCAGATTGCGAGTCGAGCACCCTAACAACCTGGCCATGCCGGGCCCCATTATATAACCTATGTTCAGTGCCATGTGCCTCACTACATAGAAGGTAAAGCAAGTGAACAAGACGCACGTTACCGTATGCTTTGTACGAACTTAAGCAGCTGGATATAAAGCTGATATCTGACATACAAATAACTATGGAAACTGTCTGAATAAATCCTTAACAGAACACGATTATACTGAAATTACGTTCAAGAAAAAAGAGAATACAATTATACATATTAATGATTTTACAACAGATGGAAAATACACGTAAAAATATTGCATATAATTCAATTCCCTTTTATAAGGCATCTTTACAAGTATTTATTCGTGTATACCAACAAACATGAACATTTTATCAACGTATTGTAGCATTTATGAAGGTGCTTGCTAGAAGTCAGTAGGACTACTATTATACATACAGGGTTATGAAGTACAGTAACACCTTCCAAATGGATGGAAATACATAAATGACAGCAGAATTGGTAACCTTTGAAATCTTCAGCATTCAAAACTTTGAACACGAGGATGTACTATATCCTTCTCTGTTTTCCCCCCGGGTCTTGCGTGGTCTCGTGGTCAGCGTACCGGATTGTGAGACCGAGTGAAACCTAAGTTCGCGTCCGGTTGCTGTAAAATTACATTCCACGTTCTGAAGCTGTGGGTGGATTATAAGGCTAATAGTCAAATCCGAATACTCAATTAGAGTAGTTAAGAGTTGGCGGTGGGTGCTGGTGACTAACTTCCTCCTATATTTTATCAGTTTAAAGTTAGAGACAGATAACTCTTGTGTAGCTTTGTGCTTTACAAAAACAAAACGTTGCACTAATATCCAAAATAACCAATCAACTGTCCTTCTGTTTCCTCTAAGTGTTGATATTACAACGATATATTCTGTCTTCTCTAAGTGTTGATATTAGAACGACATATTCTGTCTTCTCTAAGTGTTGATATTAGAACGATATATTCTGTCTCCTCTAAGTGTTGATATTAGAACGATATATTCTGTCTTCTCTAAGTGTTGATATTAGAACGATATATTCTGTCTTCTCTAAGTGTTGATATTAGAACGATATATTCTGTCTTCTCTAAGTGTTGATATTAGAACGATATATTCTGTCTTCTCTAAGTGTTGGTATTAGAACGATATATTCTGTCTTCTCTAAGTGTTGATATTAGAACAATATATTCTGTCTTCTCTAAGTGTTGATATTAGAACGATATATTTTGTCTTCTCTAAGTGTTGATATTAGAACGATATATTCTGTCTCCTCTAAGTGTTGATATTAGAACGATATATTCTGTCTTCTCTAAGTGTTGATATTAGAACGATATATAATTACACACGTGTATGTGGTATCAATAACTCACTGCTTTTTTTTTTTTTTTTTAGTTTTTGCGCAAAGCTACTTGAGGGCTGTGTGAGTAATTTTGAAGTGACAGACTCAAGAGAAGGCAGTTAGTCAACGTCGCCCACTGCCATCTACTGGGCTACTCTTTAACAACAAAAAGTGGGATTGACTGTCATGTTATAACACTCCCACGGTTTTAAAGATGAGTGTGTTCGGCGACCGGTTTTGACCTCGTGATCCACATATTACGAGCCAAGCACCCTCACCAACCTTCACTGCTTTCAAAGGTTCCAACAGTTCAAAACCGTGAATGTTCTTTATTCTTACAAGGCAAGACAAGTCCTAACTTTAATGAATTTAACGATTCGTGTAGAAACTGGTTTTGGAAATTTGGCGTTGTATTACAAAGGCTTTAGGTTAAATTTAGGATCTGCAGTAGCCCAGTAGTTCAACATTCAAGTCCAATTCACACATCACTAGAAACAATTAAAACTTTCTCTCATTCAAAAACTTAAGTTTCAAAAACATTTTTTTTTATAATGAAATTTGTATAGCCCTTAACTACTACACATGTTATTATCTATGCCACTAATCCAGCAGTACAACGCAGTTACAAGTAGTAAAAACGAAAATTACACAGTAACTTGCAAGTCTTTCTTTTGGCCCCCCCCCCCCCAGTACCGGTATGTCTACGGACTTACAGCACTAGAAACCGGGTTTCGATATAAGTGGTGGGCAGAGCACAGATAGCCCATTGTATAGCTTAGGCCCTAACCATAAACAAACAAACTATTTTATTGAGATTATTAAATGATGAATACCAGTAGGATGGTTGAAGTCATTACAATAATACGTAGACCTCAGTAGTTAGATAGAATACGATCTAATGTTTATAAATACAATTCATGGTTGCGAATTTTGTGTAAGATCGAAAAGTTCGGAATGATGATTATTCATAGACAATCTCGAGTACAAAACTACTATGCATAATCATAACGAAGAAGAAAACGATTACAAACAATTGCTTTACACAATGAAAAGAAAACTCGATGTTATATAATTGCTCAAAATTTAAGTGTTTCAAATTGTGCGATTGAAATAGCATTAAGATGCTTGTTTTGCTGCAACCGGAAAATTAAAGTCTAGTAAGAAAAACAGTCGAGCATGGAGATTGAGAGATTCTAAGAATTTTGCCATCAAGTTAATTCTAAAATTTCCTAGAAATGTATCTAGAAATATAGGGTATGCATATAGTTAGAATCGGCAATAAAGTTTCTGGAAGATGATTGTCAAAGAGTAATCTATAATGAAAAAAGTAGAATCACTGAAGACTAAGATTTTAAGCTTAACAAAGTTAAGTGCTCAAACTTTGCAAAGGATCACAGAAATTGGAAGAACAAACAGAATGATGTGAAATATAGTGACAAGAAGTTTAAGCAAAAACAAACAAACAAAAACAAAAAACAGTGACACATGACGATGGATCTACAACAATGTGGAGATGGATTTTTTTCTTCTGTTTTGTTTTTACTGCCAAAGTAAGAGCTGTTGTGCTTATAAAAAGGGGATTTTGCTGCAACATCCTGGTACATCGTGGCTTTCAATTTCAGCAGAATAATGTTCCAAATTATACTGCCCTGCTGATAAGAGGTATACAGAGGAGAAGGAAATGGCTGGAGAATATAGAAATGGTC
Organism: Limulus polyphemus; assembly: GCF_000517525.1. Taxonomy (NCBI): domain Eukaryota; kingdom Metazoa; phylum Arthropoda; class Merostomata; order Xiphosura; family Limulidae; genus Limulus; species Limulus polyphemus. The sequence continues at coordinate 86,250 of NW_013668284.1, forward strand.
AGTTCAATGTACCAAAACTAAACCAATTGAAAAGTTGCGCCACCAGCTTGAATATACAAATAATCCGTTGTAACTTTCGAAGATCTACAACCTCAAAGTAGTTTTTATACCTATACGACAAAAGACAATTTAAATATTGTCAAAAAGCATCCAGACATGATGAGACAATTGAAACCTTCTCAGAAAGCGTCCAGGTGTGATGATACAAACAAAATGTTGTCAAAAACCGTCAAATGACGAGACAAAGAAAATTTTGTCAAAAAGCGTCCAAACGTGATGAGACAGATGAAATATTGTCAAAAAGCATCCAGACATGATGAGACAATTGAAACCTTCTCAGAAAGCGTCCAGGTGTGATGATACAAACAAAATGTTGTCAAAAACCGTCCAATGACGAGATGAAGAAAATTTTGTCAAAAAAGCGTCCAAACGTGATGAGACAGATGAAATATTGTCAGAAAGCGTCCACACCTGATGAAAAATAAAACATTACCAAAAAGCGTCCAGTTCTAAAGGAGCAAATAATATCTTATATACCTACAAATTCGTAATAAATAAAGGTGTTAAACAGTATGCGTGAGTGTATATTTTAAAAAGAGAGAAATGGACTGGAGGCATCTTTTCGTTTTATTTGGTTCTCAGAAAGTGACATAGTCTTTTTTCTGTACATTGTGGTCAAGATTTATCAACAGAAGGTGGTGTAACAGTTTCAGTAATGGTATACATGATTTGGCTGAACAACACTGATACAGAATACTTGACTGCAGAGTTTCCACTACGTCTGTATTATCGTCGATTATATAATCTTCTAACACCTCAGTAACTCACGCTATAAACCTGGATAAATTTTATGTAACAATAAACAATCGAGTTGGAGATATAAAACATTTAGTTGTACATCTAATTTGCACTAGTGCATCGTAGATTGCAGCGCCATCTCTTGTTGAAACATAATTAAAATAATTTAAACTTCTAACTCAAAGGACAGAGAATTAAGAATACATATATGTGAGAAATTGATCGCATGATCCTTAATGATGTCATGAAGAGAACTGGCGTTATGTCAGGTTCATCCTGATGACTTCCTTTTAAAGTTGTATGTTTGTTTAGACTGCGTCTGTAAACATGATTACTAAGAAATGTATATGACAATGTCAAATTTGAAAAAAGTAATGCTAAAAATGGAGCGTGAGCCGCTTATATTATTTTCAGCCGTAGCACACAAATCGTTCATCCAATGCAAAGGTATAAACGTTTTCATTCTGCGTCGGTTTCGCGTATTTTGCCACCAATCTCTTTATTCAGTTGAGTTCTCAAGCACGATAAATTATACAATCCAAATGACTGTCATAGTCGAACCGTTCAACCAATTGCTTATCCATTTAAACTAGATGTTTAGGAAGTCCACCTTAGTTTCCCCTTTCCAATTATATGAAAACTGGTTGAGCCAGTTCTCCACGACAATATTAAGTTTAAAATAATAGTTTTTATCAAATCCTACAAAAGAAAGATAACTCCAAAGTTAAATTGGAATCAAATATCCAACTTCCAAAAATACGAAACTTGGTTCTAAATATATTATGTAAAAAGACTCAGTTCCTAACTTCAGAAACTTCAAATACACCAAAGATCAATGGAAAGAAATAGTTGAATGATCAAAACTGAAGACAAAAGTAAAATGGTATAGAAAGTGATAAGTATAATTTTTGAATTGAAATAAAAAAAGAGAATATTATAATCAGTATTTAATTTATTCAAATCAGTTACAAAATTCAACAAATTAAGAAGAAGTAAATAAACATTTACAATAATTTGTCCACCAGTCGATACGTTTATGGATCTACAGCGCGAAAATTGGTGGTTCAATTCCCTATGGTGAACAGAGTGCAAATAGCTCATTGTGTAGATTTGCGCCAAAAGATTGGTTTGTTATGAATTTCGAGCAAAGCTACACGAGGGCTATCTGCGCTAGCCGTCCCTAATTTAGCAGTGTAAGACTAGAGGGAAGGTAGCTAGTCATCAATACCCACCGCCAACTTTTGGGCTGCTCTTTTACCAACGAATAGTGGGATTGACCGTCACTTTATAACGCCACCACTGCTAAATTAGGGACGGCTAGCGCAGATAGCCCTCGTGTAGCTTTGCGTGAAATTCAAAACAAACAGACAACTATATGTCCTCCTATGGGCTATTACGTGAAATTTGACGATTTTTTTTGCACGGTTACAAATTAGTGTGTGATTATTTACCTTATCTTGTTTTCATTATAGAATCCATCTCAACTACCTCCCTGTTTTTCTTGCTATTAAATGAAAATATAGTTGTCTTGTAGTAGTGTTTTCTTTTTTAATAAAAGATCTGGTATGAACGATTGGTTGGACGCTGAACTTTCAATCCGTGGGATCGAGACCCGTCGCCGAACATGCTTGCTTTTTCACCTATGGAGATTTTATAATCCTATTATTCGTTGGTAAAGAATAGCCCAAAAGATAGCGGTAAATGATGTTTATTAGCTGCCTTCCTTCTAGTCTATCACTTCAAATTAAGGAAGGCTAGTACAGATAGCCCTCAAGTTGACTTGGCGCGAAATTCAACAAATAAACAATCTTCGGCTACAATATAATTTAAATATATACACATTTAATTAAATTGGATACGGCTCACAACTTAAGCATAACTATTTTGCTATAATTTAAGACTCTGGTAAGAATAATAATTCCTGTGGTATGTTTTCAATAAAGTAAATAAGTTTGCTGTCTGTAGGGGAAATTAAAAATCTAGGAAGACCCCGATGCTTCCCGAAACGGATAGCAGATGGCGCTCGAAACACGATTGCTAGTGCATTTCTATGTTTTGTGAATTTATTTAAAATGAGTAAGTTATCGATAAAGGTATTGTTGGAAAGCTGCATCTTTTACTTACAGTAGACAGTTGTCGTCATTATTATTAAAATCACCTAAACTTGCTGCGGTGTGAAGTGCTAAATTGAACAAAACCCATTGAGAACAATGCATATGGCATATGGTTTGTGAAAATATTATAAACTCTTCATCTCGAAAAGCCCTACAGGACTGAATAAAGATTGTAGCATTTTATCAAGCCTAATACTAACGTCTTATCACAAATATAAATAATTATCATTTAGATTCGTTTAAGATAGAACATTGGCTATTTATAATAATTACTTTCTTTTTGTGCAATCTTAATTTTGGGATTTTTGAAGAATTTATTGAAATAAAAAAACGCTTAAAACCTCTGTATCTTCCATACAATATTCGATTATTCGTAACATAAGAACATGTATAACTTTGAAAGTGTAAGTATTGTAAGAAAGAAAAAAGTTCCGCTATTTTCTGTCGTTTGATACCATGATGGTATTTTCAATGTGATTTCTCAGTTCACCAAAACATTTTGCATTGATCGAAAAGTAATATTCCGCAATGAAAAAAAGTGCAAATTTGTTAATTTTCACGCAAAGCTACCTAAGGGCCCAAATTCGATGACGAGGAACCCACTTTGAGATTAATATGATGTAATAACGTAATGATGACCTGATGATGACAAAACTTTGTCGAAACGTTGTACATTTGCTGTTATGTTAAACTCATATTAAAGTTTTTTTTCATTACCCATTCAAGCCGTCTCCAGCCATTATTACCTAAGGGCTATCAGCGAAGCCGTCCCCACAGGAAAGGCCGTTAGTCAACAGCATCCATTGCTAACTCTTGGTTACTGTTGCCTGACCGACTAGTGAATTTTAACCGTCATTCTTCAAGAGTTCACGGCCACGAAGTGCGGAGCGTGTTTTCGCGGCAAAGGGAAGCAAATTATAAACGCCCATCCAACCGATATTCTTGGTGTATGATGCTCGTTCATAAAAGTTATTAAGGGCGTGTCGTTGAATTACGTCAGTGATATTTTTATAGGGTAGGGTTTCAACATCTTATTCTACATCACTAACAATTATTTTCAGGGATACGAATACACGACGGAAAAATCCGACGAAAATCGAAACACCTCCATAAGAAAAGTGCTCATAATTTTATCCCCTTTGTTTTCTTAGTTCTTCCTGTGAATAACGACAAACATACAGATGTTTTTAGAATATAACTCCTGGTAAATAACTAGAATATTTAATGATATAAGTGTAGTATTCTCAGGTGCTCTAATTTCCACCATTAGTGACAAAATAGGTTCCAAAGAAGACAAATTTGAATTCTCTGACTTTGAAGAATGAAAGAGACTGTACACAATATAAAACGAGCCGAAAGAATATTTACACTCAAAATCAGTCAAGGTGTGTGTGTGTAACTGACACAGGATAGCACCTTTACTGGAAAGAATTTTCTATATTTAAGTTGTTTCAAACTGAGGATGGATAGCATTATAAATACAAAACAACAATGCTAGTACTCTCAAGCTGGTTGCACTACCCACGTGATTGTGGCCATTCCTATTGAAACATAAGGGTGACATCACTTGACTGGTTAGGAAGAAGGTCACTGTTTACTTCTACGCATAATATATACAACAAGAAAGATAAAGATGATACTTTAGGTAAATGACTTAGAACACTAGATCAAATGTTTGTTTTTGGTTTGTTGAATTTTGCAGGAAGCTACTCCAGGGCTGTGCTAGCAGTCTCTAATTTAGAAGTGATAGCGGGAAGGCAACTAGTTAACACCACCCATCACCAACTCTTGAAATACTCTTTACCAACGCCCACAAGGCAAGCATGTCCAGTGATGAGTTTCAGTCCTGTGACCCTCTGATTGCGAGTCGAGCACCCTAACCACTAAGCCATGCCAGGTCAACTCAGCTCACAAGTCAAGCATGTCCAGTGATGAGTTTCAATCCTGTGACCCTCTGATTGCGAGTCAAGCACCCTAACCACCAAGCCATGCCAGGTCAACTCAGAACAAATGGAACTGAGCAACTTTCTTGATCAAAGTTCTATATTAAAATTGCATATAGTTGAATAACTGAAAGTAGAAAGTAGCATCAGGCAGGAAACTAGTGTAACTTTCTCATACTTCTGTAGAAACACTTGTATAGTAACCCATCCTTTTAACAATAATTATCTAGAAAGCTACAGGCTTAATAGAGAATAATTAATTTCTGTTTTTTTTTTAGAAATTTTTATTAAATAATTATTACATTTTTAACAAATTACAGATTAACAATAAATATATTTATTGCTAAGAATTAAATCTGCATTTCCTTGCAACAATGGCAGTGCTACTATGAAATTTAAACACGTTACTGTAGAAAAATGTTAACTATTTACACTAAAAATACAATCATAAAATGCTACACTAAGAAGGAGAACATTGCACATATATTCTTTGTTTACTCGACTTTCTTTTCTGTATGTTTCTTGTAGAGTATCTGCTACACATACCGTAGGGTAGTCACTAGAGTTCTTCAGGATTTTTTCCACTACATGTTGACCACTTGCACGTTCATTTCCTACTTGAAGGTTGAATAAACTTGCAACTGTCATGTCTTTCATGCTGTAGAAATTGGGTTCTTGTTCTCTGTTTAACATACAAAATAGCATTGATTCTATAGAAGCTTGAATTAGTAGAAGTGGAACATGAGATAGATGTTTTGGTCGAGAAACCTTCTGCTCAGCCACATACAGATCAGCATCAGGCAATATTTCCAGAGCATATTTTGCCTAGAATTAAGAAACCAAAGTTAGGTTGTTACAATAACTTCTTTTTTTTAAAAAATATTACATTAAACTAAGATAAATACATAGCTATACACATAAAATATTTATATGTAATATGGTCAATTATGAGTGCTTGCAAAAATGTTTTGAAGAGGTTGCAAAAACTGGAAGAAAACATGTACAATGAAAAATCATTAATTTTCCACTGAGTAACTAAAATTACAGTGGTCTTTGTTCATCAGTGTAGAGAAGTTATTACACATTATAATTATCTTAAAAAATGTTTACTCCAAAATTTTTTCCAACTTTTCTTTTTTCGTCATTCATAAGTCATGGTCAACAACAACGAAAAAAAAAAAGTCCAATTTTTCTATAAGAATCTTCAACACTGGAAACCACTGTTGACAAATCTAATAGCAACTCTCTCTGTACTATGTCCACATTTTGTTTTGTAATTACAATAAAAACAATTATTCATTTCATAAATATTATCATCACAATATAGTAGTACGTCAACTAAACTAAATGTGGGTTGAAAAGACTCAAATCACTGCTACATGTTTTCATAATGGTATATCTATTTTTCACATCTTTAATGAATCGCCAACACTAATCTCAGCTGAGTTATTTACAATGAATGACCAGTAAAGGGTTAACACCAACCAAGACCAAAACCTCTGCAAGTTTTAACACAGCTAAACTGAGAAAATTAATTTAGAAACACGTAATGAAAAACAACAAAAACTAGTGCTTTTCATAATAAAAAAAACAAAAAACCAACTCCAAGTTGCTTAAAAACTCAGTTCTGAAGAGTGAAATTTAAAGAAGATTACTGTTTTTGCTGTAAAAAATATAATAAGAATACCCACAAAAACATCCAGATTGGAAGAAAGTATAATTCCAAGAACTTAAATATAAAATACATTAAAATCATCCCCAGTAATAATACAGTTTCAATCAACAACAAAACTGATGAAAGATAATTGCAAGGAGTTATTTTATAGAGGGAGCTGTGCAGGTTAAAGGATGTATACTTTTGAGCCTTGAGAGTGAGAAACTAGAAATACTAGTAATTATATATGTTAGCATTCTTCTGGTGGAGAAAAGTATGGCTTTGGTATTATTAACATTTGCAAGCAGTTCTTTTAATATATTGTAATAAGATTAGTTAGGATTAGGCATTTTATTAGTGCAGACAGAGCTAAGTTACTACATTAGACTTAGAAATAATAGATGGCTTTTACTGATGTCACGACATCTGGGGTTTTTCCCAAGCCATCACCATCTTGTTGGCCAAGTTTAAATAACCATAACAAGCCAATAAAGTATTGTTTAATTAAGCATGTAACAATTTTGTTTCAGTATTTAAATATACATTTATAACAATAAAGTATTGAAACAAATTGATTCATTGATACAAGTCTCAATTGTCTTTATTTCATTTGTCTAAACTGCAGAAAAAAATCACTGATTTGATAAACACAAAACATTTATTTAGGTAGTTTTCTGCATTATGGGCAATAATAAATCAGAATGTTTAAATACAAAATTAATAAACTGAATTAGAATTGTATAGCTTTGTATAATATAAAACTTTGGTATTGGAGTCTCATTGTAATTTATGTAACATTTTTTTTTTTTTACAATTGAGGACAATTAAAGCACTACCAACACATTATTCCTACCAAATTGATTATTAAGTATTACTTAAAAATTTACTCATCCTTTTAACTTTTAAGCTTTAATTGTGAAAATTCCTCACACTATTTGTTCCATTGAAATACTGCTAACAAGAAATCAATTTTTTAAAACTAAATTTTAATTTCCTTTTACATCAAAGCTCATATATATCATACACACCCATCACATCGGTGGTAAATAAAAGAACAGTATACACTCATACTGGCTGGCCATCTTACCAGAACCTATGTACCCTTTAAGACTTGAGCCCGATCTGAGCTTCATATGTAAATCACGTTGATGATGTGTCAGGTGATCCCTGCAACACCATAAATGAGTGGGACAAGCACGTTTGCAGTCAAACAGATATGGGGAAAGACAAATATACTGCACGATTCAAAAGAAGCATGATAGTGGGTACACATCCAGCAGATGCTATAGTGGCCAAGACAGTATCATTGGTAGGATGCCCTTAGACATTTGTGTTTATCAGCAACGGAAGGAAAAGTTGAATAAAATATAAGCTGTGAGTGGGAAATTGTGGCTATAAACATGTAGTAAGAGAAAGATTGTTAGATAGGATGGTAAAATCAACCATCATCAAACAACAGATCAATTTACAGACATTCATTACTGGGCAATTCATCTCCAGCCATACCTTGCTAAAAAATATTGGACTATGGTAGTAGAAGACCATTGCATAAACTACTGAACTCAGTTACCAACAAGAAAAAATCCTTTTAGTACAAATATAACAGATATTGGATTAATAAGGACCGGTGAAAGAGATGTAGTCTAATGAATCAAGCTTTACCATTTTTTGCACAGTTAGGTGAAGACAGTTTGGAAAAAGGCACAAGAATAACTCAACCTCTCTTTTGTGGTCCCATCTGTCCACACCTCTGGTGGTGGAGTCACTGTTTTAGACATGTCTTCCTAACATACGCTGGGACTCTTTGCCCCTTTAAATAGCTGAATGTCCCAGCTTATCTCAACAATACTTCTGATCAAGTTCACATAATAATGCTTCATGTGCACTCTGATTGGAACAGCTTCTTCTGAGGAACAATGGTTCCACCTACTGTGCCCAAATTGTGCATGCATGGTTTGAGGAACATAAAGGAGACTTCAGACATCCCCCATGATTCCATGAATCCCAATCTAACTGAGCATCTCTGGGATGAGCCTGAAAGACACATTCACATCATTCTCTGCCTACCTCACTGAATGAACTGCATACAATATTAATGGCTGAATGGGGATAAATCCCTCGGGACAATTTCCAGCACCTTGTGGATTCTATGCACTATATTGTATAATGATTGTTATGCAAGCAAAATGTGGTCCAATCTGTTATTAGGTAAGGTCCTAATAAATTTGCCAACAAGGCAGTGTGTGTTTCTGTGTGAATAAATAGCCTTAATACTATTAGTTACATTAATTGTTAATAGATGATTAAATCAGCACTATAAAACAATAATGAACCTAATATTAGTATAATTTGTAATATTAGTATTATTATAAGTATTGCAGTAGAATCGTCATTGTCAGTCCCAGTTGTCAACCTGATGTCATAACGTATAATGCTTGTGGTAATAGCTCCCAAATGCATTGAGGATATCCCATCTATCACACAAAATCCAAATGCTGATGTTAAACTAGCCAGATATCATGGAAAATCAATTAGGGGTAAGGAGTTGAGTGCTTACACCCACAATGTCTCAACTCCTACTACCATTCACGGTCTGCAGCCAGTTGTGGGAAGGCAGTTACCCTTAGAGTTCTTAAAGTCGAAATGAAACTGCATTAAAATTTCTACTATCTGAAACCTCCACCCTTACAAAAAGATATTAAACAGAACTAAATGATCTTAAAGAGAACTACAAACCCAACCTTAATAGTTCTTACATACCCACCCTCCTCCCTTTCTCTTGAAGATTTATTCAAGTATAACACGGAAAAGCCGAGACAAGTATACAATTTTGGTCTCCTTCTTTATCTAAGAAAGGAAATTAACTTACTGGAAGAGTTTCACAGCGGGGTCATTATGATGAATCAAGGAATACACACATTTCCTTTCAGATAACATAAGATCACTTATTTTGTAAAGAGAAAAGGAGAGTAAGAGGTAATATTACTGAAGCTTACAAGATTATCTAGAGGGTTAATAGGAAAAAAAACACTTTGATTTATTTGTGCTATATTCTGAAGATAGGACAAGAGGATACTAATGCAAGATCATGAAAAAGGCATCAGCAGTAGTAGAGGCTAATACTTTTCAGAAGTTAAAAGAGGAATTGATCATTTATTGAAAAGTAAAAGAATGGGTTTAAATTCTTACTTTTTTTCAAAAAAGATTTGAGTGTACAAGGACAGACAGCCTTGAGGAATCAAACATTCCCTCGTTGTCCATAGGTTATATTATGTTAAAAGCTGCGGCCAAAAAAGACCGTGTAGGTATTATATCAAATAATAAAGCCTTTAATTGGTGAAGCAGTAAGATTCACTTTCGATTTAATCATAAACCTGCAAGAAAAATGTCAAATTTTGATTAAAGTTGACCACGACACTGATTAAATGTCAACAACAAATATATTCCATAAATCTCAAATTGAATTTTTATGTCACTCGCTACCAGTGAGGTCAAAGTATTGCATCATCTAACCTATATAAAAACCAGTGTGTGTCACATCACGCTTGATTTCTCAAAATAGGAGGAATCCAGACAGATACGCTAGTTGTTAGCAATTTTAAGTTTTTTTCCTGTTATAACCGATAAAGGAATTGGATGAAATCACTCAGTTTAATGTAAGATACACTTGGAACTCCACTAGTAAACAGTGGGTTTAATGGAATATTGATGATACCTTAGTTTTAAAAACAATTGTCTCATATATTATTACGGGCCCAGTAACCAACAAAATCTATGATCAATTTCCTGCATAAGCAGTTTAGAAAGAGGTTTAAATTAATGATTAGTTCTTCACCCCCTTTGGTAAACTTAGGGTTTAAAACACTGCCTCTAGCCAATGACTGAGAATAATCAGTTGAAAGCTATAACTGCTAACATTTTCTTCAGCACTTTTTAACAAAGCAACATGAGCAATTATGATTATAAATATTATGAACAGATCTCAAAATATTTATGAAAGTGGTAAAATTGGAAAAAAAATGGCAAGCATAAGTTAATGTTACAAACATCCCACCATCCTCAGGTTATTAAAAAGCAATTTAAGCAAAGCAGTAGTTTTGTTTACTTGAGAATAAAAAATCAAGCAGTTAAGCACTTCAGTTCAAATGATAATTTCAGGCTTGTTATTTCATAAAAGGTTACTGTAAAGATGCTGCATACAAATCAAGTTTCAACCCTGGCATTCAAAAGATCTTTGAACTGATAAATATATATATATATATACAAAGAGAGAGAGATAAAAGTTGAAAATATAGGCAATCTGCACTGTAGTATGAACTATTATAATGATTGAGTTTATGGTCTATAACACATCCTTCACATAAGGTGTATAATTTCAGTAGCAAAGAAATCCAGTGACAGATAACAGCAGTTCGATGTAAACTGACTAAAAAATGTTCTTTAAAAACTTGTTTCAAAGCCAAAGTTGATTTAATTTCAGGTATCATTTCAAAGTTTCATTACTTGCTTTTATAATTTAAGATAACTAAATTAAAAACTTTCAAGTATTACACAAAGAAGATACATTTATTCTCCTAACATTGTTCTTAAAAAGAATTAGAAACTCACCACACTGTAGCAAGATTGAAGATTATTTTTAGGGGACACAGTATACAGAGGTTTTCTCTCCCACGAATAAAGCTCCATATTACGATCCAGGTGGGACCATGTTATATAGGGCAAACTGACATTTAACGCCACAATGCTGTTTGCAACCTACAAGATGCAGAATGTCACCGATTACTCAGTGTGATATTCTAGAGTGTAGAAAGTTTAATTTTAAATTAGTTTATCTTAATTAAGTCACTTAAAAGTATTCTCATTTATAACCAAATCATTTACATAGTTTTCATTATTTTCTGAAATATACTGTTAAACATGTTTAATAAAAACCTAAGAAAATATATGACAATCTAACTGGCAGATATAAACAAGTTTGAACTCTGAAATTCCATACGAATAACTGTTTAAACGTTAGAGATCTGTCTTTAATTGGAATCCAGCTTATATTCAAAACATTTAGGATCTAAAAACGTGAAGCTTAGTATACAATATTTGTTTTACGTTTATGTATTTCTAAAGTACAGTAGAATTTTGAAGGTTCAATAAGACAATATTTTTCAACATATTGACTTTAAATACAGAAAATACAGTCTATAGCATAAAAGAATAAACACACTCTTTGACTGCTAATGCTGTGATATGATTTCATGAAATTTTCATTCTTCAATATAGATTCACAAATTTTGAGATTTCCCACTTTTAACAAAGTGTCCACCTGTATATTAATATCATGCTTAGGATATCACGAGCTGCATAATTTGTGTGATTCACTTGCCTAGTTTTACTTTAACTAAATGTGCATGATGTCGGTCTGTTGAAGTGGTCTCCAAACTCTTTTAGATTGAGGCTCCCTTGATGCAAGTAAGAAAGTTTGCGGCCCCCAACCTGTAACTTTAGCGTGGTGATCAAAAAACATCTCCTTTCAACACTTAATTAATTCAACATAATTTTTATTGACTTATTGTTTATTTAGAATTTAGAATTAATTCAGTACCTTTGTTTTTGAACCCCCAGAAAAAGCTTCACAGCCCTCCAGGGAGGCACAGCTTCCCACTTTGGGAAACACATTGGTCTAACACTGGAGAAGGAATGTTGACTATAATGCCAGATTGCACAAATTGATTTTTCCTTATTAAAATGCTTTCTTGAAGATGAATAACTTTTAATGGAACTTTTTTTCGAACATCAGAATTTAATTGTGCACTTGATTTTATTTTTTACCCTTAGGTTTGAGGAATATTTTTTGTTTATTTATCTGCCAAAGATATAAGGTACTCACAATTACTCACGATCGATTGTATCAACTTTAAATTTTGTATATTTTTAACTGATATTAGGTACTCACGATCTACTGTTTCAACTTTAAATTTGTATATTTTTAACTGATATTGGGTACTCACAATTACTCATGATCGACTGTTTCAACTTTAAATTTTGTATATTTTTAACTGACATTAGGTACAGTTTTAAAAGACAGTATCTAAAGAAATCTAACCATTAAAATAATTGACTACAGTCTGCTTTGTGTTAATGTCATGCAAAGCTAGTTGACTGTTCAGATAACTGATTATACTACTATTACGTACTATCGGTACTTTCAACGGAAGAAATATGCCTTTAGAAAGATTACATACCTCACACTTTGCCTTGGAAAGTGACGGAGAAACTATTGATTTTCTGTCAATCTTTACGGTCCTACATTTCCTCAAGGAACCTTTCGCTTGCACACTATCGCAAAAATGTCGAACAGTTCGTAACTTAAGTCTCTGTAACTTCATCATTTTTGTAGAAAAAGGATTCTGAAAAATATTAGGGGATAATGAACACACTGTTTGTTTTTGAGTGAACACAGTATAAAGTCTTGAACACTTTTTCACACTCTCCAAAACAGCAGAATCAATTTGTAAACACTGAATATCAGCAAAAAGTAAGTTTACTATCAATATAATGAGCATTTTTTACCTTCACTTCAACATTATCAAGAAAATATACAATATTCACTACAAAATGTTGGCACAGAACTAAACCATAACACAATTATGTTGTTTCTGGAAATAATGATCACCTGTATGTACAAGTATAAAATAAATTTGAATATTAAAAGCTAATAAGAGCTTTAACACATACTGATAGAAGCACATTTTACAAAACAGTAAAATACGATTACTGACTACCTAAAAAATCAAGTCCACTCCATGTGATGAACTCAACAACCGTTATTCCAATTTATATACATTTTTGTTTATTGTTGAAAACCATAGTAAAGCTCCTACATTCAATCCTAATTTGAATAAAAACTACAAAATGTTCTGTAAATAGAGACCCTAGATGAAAAGTCTATCACACTTAAATTCATAATTATCCAGAATCTTTCGTTCAAATGTTTAGCTCATATTAAAACTTAGTGTATGTATTATATTCAGCACTTGTTACATTTTAACAAAAATCGTGCATGTATGTTACTAATAGCAGTAAAATAAGAATACAACAAAAAGTCAAAATGGAACTTAGGGCTTTCTGCCCATCAGCCTCCACCTAAAAAAGAACTACTGCTAAATTTTTAAATTTAAGTCACCTAATATACAGCCCTTCACATGAACCATATATATATATCCAAATAACAAAACCTTCCAAGTTACATGTAGACTGCATCTAGATTTCCATAGCTTAACAGTTACAAAATTCTAAGTCTCTTCTCGTAGCTCAAATTAGTGATTTTTAACTCATTATAGACGTACTACTGGTAGTAATGAGAATTTGGGAGATGATATACCTAATGATTATTCAAAAAAAAAAGGAAAACTTAAAATTATTATATGTTGTTCCATTTTTCACTATCTTTTTTTAAAACATAGCATACAGATAACAGTATACTATGACAGTCTTAAAAAGCTGTTCTTACACACCCACCCCTGAAGAAAAAAAACACATTTAAAACCCCCTATTTTTTTTCAGGAATTCATCAGTTTCCTTCTTAAAATTCTGTTCCATGCCACCTCCATTACTATGTATGGCAAATTTTTCCACAAGCTAACCACAATAAACATTTATACCCACTGACTGCAAAATTCAGATTTATCCCACATCTATCAAAAAAATTTTCCCTCTACTGCAACATGCAGGAATATCCCCCCGTACTTGAAACAATCGCCAAACCTGTGTGCTTGCTGCCATCTGTGTTTTACGCTGTGAAACCTGGATGTTTATATGCCTCATTAGAAAATTGCCAACTTTGCAGAAACACATATAGAATCTATATGATGACAGCTTCTTTATATCTTGGATATTGTTATCTCAATAATTTGTTATATATTTTGTAATGATTTTGGCCTCTTATTGACTTAGTTTTGCCTATCTTTATGTCATTTACTGGAGAACACTTTTCTTCTAATTTTCCTCATTTTTTTTGTTAAAATTATTAATTTTCACTATCCAATACAGTTTTCAAGAAATATTACTGTCAGAGAGAAAAAATACAGCATCTTTCAATATTGAAAAAGTAATACAAAAGGTCAAATTCATATTTTTATTTTTTGGTGGATAATTGACACATTTTTGGGGAATCAGCCCAAAAATTAATTGTGCAGTGAAAGGGTTAATAAAGAAGAAAACCCACTCAATAGCATGACTTAAGTAAAGGATCTTACCAAAGTGGTTGATAAGTCACTCGAACCATCAAGGCAATGATCTGTTGGTAGTAGTGAAACTAATAGAATTTTAGGGTGTACTTATAGACATAATTGATTACAAGTAAGAACAGACGTAAGCATCTCTCTATCAAAATCACTGCTTAAGACTCACTTGGTATGAATACAGTACAGTTTGGTCTCCTTATCTTAGAAAGTATAATAACTTATTTAGATGGGTAAAAGGTGTTCTTATTGAAGTTTACAAGATTATCCAAGAGGTCAATGTCTCCGATTTCTTTATATTACATTCTGGATACAACAGAACAAAATTTTAAGATTTGGAAAAAAAAAGACAGGATTGGCTTCAGTTAAGACAGTTTTACTTTTTAACAAGGTGATTAACTTATGGAAACTCCAAAGAAAGAGGGCAATTAAGGAATAGATGGATTGATGGCTGAAACTCTGAATAAACACAGCTTTACACTGACCCAGGCTTCTCACCTTGCTTTGGAATGGTAACTGTATCTTCCCGCAACACTTAATGGCAAATGCGGAAGGAAAAAGTAAAATAATTAACTTATGGAAAGAGTAGCCATCAGCAGTAGTGGAGGCTGGCATTTTACAGCTTTAAAAGGGGAGTTAATGAGTTCCTGAAAAATAAAAGGGTGTGGTTATATATTTAACTGTTCTTAAGGATGGGTGTAAAGAACAACCTTGAAGGACCAAATGGTCCCTCTTTTGTCAATATGTTATATATATTCTAACTTGAAGTCAAACTTACTGATCAATCTCTTATGAGGCACCTTAAGAAAGTTTCCTCAAAGTCAGGATTAACAGCATCAACTGGGATGCTGTCATGATATAGGTGAAGACTCTGTCCAAAAAAAAACTCCAACTCGGTAAGATAAGAAAACGTTTTCCTCAACCATACCAAGGACCATTCATCAGATGGAAACTTCATAAATAATTTCTGAAAACAGACTCCAACATCTTTCTAACAACTAACATTCATAGATAATAGGCTTATACTAGTTTTCCTGAGCCTCCCTAGACCTTATTTCTTCTTCTTATGATAAACCCACAGGGATTATGCAGCCATTTTTTTCAGTCATTGTCAATTTTCCCAATGTCAAGGAACTTCTGAAAATAATACTATTAATAGTTAAAAACCCTAGCGTTTGCTAAGCTCCTTCAAAGATTTTAGGTGAATGTCACTGTGACCAAATTTGATTCTGAAGAAAGCATCAAGGTATCATATTCATACTTATTTTTAAAAAAAGTAAAATTGAGCTCAGATTATAATTTAATTACATATAGTTACTAAGTTAGTATCTACCAGTGTCAAAACATTTGCCTACTTAGAAACAGGCTAAAAGTAAAACTAATGTCACAAAAATAAAAAATACAAACCTAGAACACAGTTAACAATAGTATTAACACTAACTTGACTAAGTTTAAGTACTGCTAGTATTAGCAGTATTAAAAACTATTACTTTAGGACTTCTAGAAATATTAATAACATTACCAGTTGCTTAATGTTTATGTTAAATTTTCCGTTACATCATTTATAATAAGAAAAGCTTCCGCAAACTTCTTTAATTAAACCGTCTTTTAGGGTTAGGCAAATTATATTTTAGTTTTTGCCGTTTAACATCGTGTTATTTCAACCACACTTTCAGTCGCCTAAACGTAATTTCATTATTTATTACTAACAACACAGTCTAACGACTTTAATTACTAAGCTTTAATTTGTCATAATGAATGTGTATATATATATATTCAATCGATAAGACTATTAAAATTATTTCTGGATATTCTGAGAAATAAGCATAAAATTTCATAAAAGTATGAGGAAAGACCTCATTATAGCCTCGAACCGCTATAAAATTTTAAAGTTTCTAGGGAACACGCATACAGACATAAACATACACACACATTTTCACCGAAAACTTTAATGGGTATATAAGAACTCACTAAGAGAAACAACTACAAAAGATATCAATGATCAATATACAATAATTATATCCCAACATAAGCGTTTTTAAATATTAGAATCAAAATAACGTTTGGAGTGAAAGATGAATGAAAAATAAATTATCTAGGGCAGCGGTGTCCAACAGTTTTTTCATAATCGTCAAAATTGTGGAGAATGTGTTAACGTTTTCGCCACGCAACAAAAAATTAACTGTGTTTTTATAGATATAGAGGGGTACAAATCTTCGAAGTAAGGTTTCTCCAGTATTTTATCCTCAAAAGAAATAAAAAAGTGGATATTTTTTTAAACTGGTACATGTATAAATGAATTTTATTAAAAATTATATTTAAAAAATTGGTGGTAGAAGTAAAGCACCAATTCGCCACAAGTGAATAGCCGTTTCGTCAAATGTGGCGAGTGGCGACCGTGTTGGACACCACTGATCTATTGTAAATGACTTTGGTATTTTCAACCTGAATGGCACCTTATGCGCATTAGGGCTAAACACTGCAGTTAGAGATCCGTAGGGTTGAAGCCTAGCCATCCATAATTTTGAACTACTGTCAAGAGGGAAAGTAGCAGCACCTGCCGATTTTGAACCGAATAAATGGATTAATTGTCACTTTTATAACGTGCACAGTGCTGAATTTGTGAAGCGAGTTCAACGGCATCACGGCACATACCTTAGCCACTTGGGAACATCATATTTCTAAGGTAACTGACTAATTGTAACTTTATATGAAATTATTAATAAGTCACTCAATCTTACATGTTTATCTTTCGTATAAAATCAAAACAAAAATCACTAATATAAAAGGCTTATTCCCTTTGTCACTTTGTCGAGAACGCTTTCACGCTCCTTTTTTGGTAATGCCCAACAATGTACATAGTCGCTTAGCAACAAAACTATCACCTAATTGTTCTTAGCCCAACTATGGTACTGTTACGTCTCCGTTCGTTAATTAACTTTCCGTAATTTTGTTCCGACGAAACTTTAGCGACACAAGTCCTTACTTAATAAAACTGGTTTATTCTTTCCGAATACAACTTTACGATACACTTATTTTCAACAGTCGCTCTATAACAAACGCTATATCAACGAACGTCAACAATACTTCTGACTGCAGTTCAATTACTCACTATCTACACACACATTATCCTGTCACGTTGTCACCCTCTTTTATATACCAGACTACCCTATATCTAGTAAATGCTAGAGCATTCGCCAAGGTACAGGATAGTTCTAGAAAGCAGAGGGCGTGAGAATAGTCACGTGATCTCGCTGACGCAACAGTATTTATATTGAATGCTAAATGTTCATTTCATGTTGATTTGTTAGAAATGTTTTTCTTTCTTTCTTTTTTATAAGTTCGTGATATAACAGCAAAATAGATTAATTAAGAAGTCTTATGACGTGGAGTTGTAGCCAATAGCAAAATAAAATTTACCAAGTAGTGTTTCAGCTAACCCTTACCTTACGTTTATTACTTTATGTATTAATTAAATTACACTACAAATACCCCTACCATTACTAACGTTATAGAGTCAGTGTTTAAAATGTTTTAAGTGGTGAATAAATGTTAATGAATATTCTTTTGGTATTTTAACACTTACATTATCTAATTGACCTTAAAAAATAAAGAAAAATATACGTCTATTACTACCAACTATCATTTGTCCTTTGTACAGTCGAAAGAGTTGAAACTTTGTGTCGGAATGTCCGCACTATGTTTTCTACTTCCTGACATAGAATACAGTGAAAAGGCTTAAAAGTGCTATTTAAGTCTTTCAGAGTGCACACTTACTTTTGTTCACGATAACATTTCATTTTTCTGCTTGGTTTTTACAAAAAATGTAATGATTAAAAAATTACTTCAAGACTGATGAAATAAATGAAGAGTAGGTGCATTTTGGAGGTACAGACAAATTCGTTTTAGCTAAATTATATAATTTCTTTTCATCATTCAATAATGGTTTCCCGTCATTTTTGACGGGCTTTTTTTTACTAGTTCATCGATTAGGTTCTTAAACTTATCGTGCATCTTAATTTTAATATATTTGAGTTGAAGTTATATTTCTTTGTCTAAAAGAGGGAAATTTTTAAACGTTAAAATAAATAGCACAAAAATTACCATGTGAAAATATTGACTCATAAAAAACTCAAAACTTTACCTTTAAATGTTGTTTGTTATTAAGCACAAAGCTACTCTGCCTACCAGGCCCGGCATGACCAGGTGGTTAGGGCACTCGACTCGAAATCTGAGGGTCGCGGGTTCGAATCCCCGTCCCACCAAACATGCTCGCCCTTTCAGCCGTGGGGGCGTTATAATGTGACGGTCAATCCCACTATTCGTTGATAAAAGAGTAGCCCAAAAGTTGGCGGTGGGTGGTGATGACTAGCTGCCTTCCCTCTAGTCTTACACTGCTAAATTAGGGACGGCTAGCGCAGATAGCCCTCGTGTAGCTTTGCGCGAAATTCAAAAACAAACAAACAAGCTGCGTACCATGGCTATTAAAAGTTTGTTTCTTGTGGTATAAATCCGCAGACATGCCGCTGTGCTACTAGGGAACACTTTTACGTAATACTGTTATGTTTCTTAAACGAATTTCCTTCAGTAATTTATCGGTGAAAGGCACTCTTGAAAAATAATAACAGTCTTATAACTCAAAACAAGTTATGTTTATACTACCCCGTGTTTCGCTTATAACTTCATTAAGGGTGTATATAAGCCCAAACCAAAACAGCTAGTTAATATGCATATTACTGAGTTTGGTTAAATTATTACTAGTGTTTAATTTCTGCCGGATCTAAAATCCGGAATGTGTTTTTGAGCTATGTAAAGACGAACACAGTTTAATTAATTTGAAAACTGTTATGTTTGTACTGCGAAATGGTATTTGACTGAGGTAGTCAAGTACATCACCCCCTTCCAACCAAATCTCAAATAATAACATAAAAAATGTCTAAATTGTTATCTTCAATAACTCAAAATTTCGCAACAGGATTTGGTAATATTTTTTTTTTTTTTCTTAAGAAACATAATCCGTTTGTGACATTAACCAGAGAACTAAAGGAGATTACTGAGATTGATTTTATCACTTCACACTTCATCAACGTAAATACACATGCATAAAACTTTGTATAGTAAATATAAAAGGTTTTACGATATGCCTGTAATTTATACATGTATCTATAAATGTTCTGAAATATAATGAACATCAAAGCTGCGGGAAGAAACACACAGCTAACACATTTGGCATGCACGTGTGCTTTTATTTCTACAGTTTTTCACCGACTTACTAATAGGTGGGACAGTTGTCTCAGGGCCCAAGCCGACCAAAAGCCCCTCAAAACTTGTATTTGAAATTTTGAATATTGGAATTTGAAGAAAATAAATTTAGACACGGAAAAAGTTTTGATGGAAGGACAAAAATGTTTGCCCTATGACCCTTTGAGACCTAGTTACAGCACTGCAGTTTTCACGTTATTTTAAAATACCTTAAATTACTAATGAAAGTTCTGTAACATTTAGATAGTTATCCAAAGCTGGCTTTTTGTGCCGAATATGAAGAGTTTCCTAAATTCTCTCTAATGTCCCATCATCTGTGTTTGCAATGATCTTGAACATATTTTGAGACGCTACCAAATAATAATAAGCTAACGCATGTTGAACAATTCTTGAATTGCCATTAGACCTCAAATGACTATTCTTTTATACATTCCGCTAGACTTCTTATTGTGGAATCGATATAAGCGTCTTCACACGTTGGTCAACGAAATTCGTAAAATACACACGATTATTTAGGAAGATAAATCTTACCTTTAATTACGAAATTGACAAGAATAAGAATCGATGTTACACCTATATATTTGCTCAATTCGTGGATAAACTCTTCTTATAGTTGCATTCAATTTTTTTTATTGCCCCCAAGTGGCATAGCGGTATGTCTGTGGACGTACTACTCTAGATTGTTTGTTTGTTTGTTTTGAATTTCGCGCAAAGCTACACGAGGGCTATCTGCGCTAGCCGTCCCTAATTTAGCAGTGTAAGACTAGATGGACAGCAGCTAGTCATCACCACCCACCGCCAACTCTTGGGCTACTCTTTTACCAACGAATAGTGGGATTGACCGTCACATTATAACGCCCCACGGCTGAAAGGGCGAGCGTGTTTGGTATGACGGGGATTCGAACCCGCGACCCTCAGATTTCGAGTCGAGCGCCCTAACCACCTGGCCATGCCGGGCCACCACTCTAGAAACCACGTTTCGACACCCGTTGTGGGCAGAGCCCATATAGCCCAATGGCTAGATTTGTGCTTAATCACAATCAACTAAATTCTTTTGATTTGACTGGAGTGAATACCAGTATACGGTAGAATTACGAACTCTGGCATTTTGGGGATATAAAAGGTTAATTACGAAAGAATGGAAACTAGCTTTGCCATTTTTCTCAACATTAGACTTGACATTTTGAAAATCAATTCATGTTCAAAAATGATATAAATTATTCAGTTCTTGTTGGGTAATAATGTGATATAAATCAATCGAAGTGTGAGTAAAGTCTAATATTTGTTGTCTTATGATAAACTTCAAGGTCATACTTCCATGTTTATTGCACACAAGTGTGTCCATAAATGGTAAAATGTTTATTTCCGCTACCATTTAGCGTTTAAACCTTAATTTTAGTTTTATACTGCATATATTAATAGCATTTCAGAGAAACTTTTGTTTCTCATTGCCCGGCTCAACTGATGTGTTCCAGTATTTACGAATGGCATCTCGAGCAGTGACTATTTTTACACATCTCCAATTTGGAAATCGAAATGGACACATTAAGAGGAATGTGGAAACAAGAAAACAGAGGCGAGCTTGAAATAAGGAAGAAAATTATGTGAAGATGTCAGGATTAAGAAAGTTATAAATAAAATAATACTTACATATTGTCATCGAAAACACTCAAGATCCCAACGAAATACCTTCAACTCAAATGACATAAGAAACGTTTTACGAAAATGAGAAATAATATCTTTACTTAAAAAGTTTGGTATAAAATAATTTCTCTCGGTTGTTTATACTCCTGAATTTGAGAAGTTAAGAACAGTTTACTGAATGATAAACTACTTTAGTTTTGCGTAAAAAGGATATGAACTTATCATTTTTAATCAATAGGTCGTTTTTTTACCAAACCGTCGTTTCAGGTTTTAATGCAAGCCAAGTTCGAAAAAAGGAAAAAAATGACTCAAGCGTGCAATCCTTGTTTTGTTTACGTGTTGATCGTCAACGGGTAGAACACTTCAGTTTCTAGGCAACAAGAGTAAACGCTCATAACTCAATGTAGTTGCTGAGCTTGATCTCATTGGAAGACCAGTTCTATAAGACAAGAAATGTCAGGAAATCCAAAAGATATTCAAGAGAGTGGACATGAAATATCTGAAGATAGTGGCTCCCGTGTTGGTAAGCGAAACAAATACTAATTATATATGTATATATACACTGTCTAATAAATTGCCCTGTGCCAATGCGCGACTCTCCTCTCTGTCTTCTTTCAGTTTTAACCCCGAGGTTAGCACGACAGTGCCATTTTGGTACATTTATCTAAAAG
>NW_013668284.1:109510-131415 GCF_000517525.1 Limulus polyphemus
CAGAGCAAGTATGAATACGAGTGTGTCATATTTCTGTAAAAGTGCAGAGCAAGTATGAATACGAGTGTGTCATATTTCTGTAATAGAATATTTAAAAGATTTTGCTTCTCTTTACTTATTATGTGGCAAATCAATATCCTTCCTTCGCCAACACAATTTAGTGCCTGTGGGGATGCATATTAAATTTAATTATAATAATCTCTATGTATCTATTATGCAATAACATCATTACAAAAATCTACTTTTTATATATGGCTATTGTTTTAAAGTTACATTAAATTTAACTAAGTTCTTGAAAATTATCTGGCCGTGACTCGTTTTTTTTCTGAATATGTGCAAGTTTATGCCCGAAGAACGCGCCTTTTTCTCTGTTTTTGTTCCATTTGTAATATAAAAATTATAGAAAAATTCTTGTAACTTTTTATGCACGAATATAAGTACAGTTAGTTCCCCCACGGTTGTAGAACTAGCAAGACTATATTTGTGAGATAGATTTGGGGTGGCCTAGGGGGGGGGGGTGACCTTATCTATATGGCATGTAAGGAGAGCTAAACGCCCCTTTAAGTTGGTTATCCAATATGTGTAGGGTCTAAGAATAAGCTTTCAGGATCACTTTGCTGAAATCGGAGTTTGCGTTGAATTCTGGGAGTGCCATGTTTAGCTTTGTATGTATCTCTGTATCTTTGTCGGGCTACCCCCTCTCACAGTTTTGGAAGTAGGAGGACCAAACTTGGCAGGTAGACTCGAGGTGGCTCTGAGGGCTGTTTTTTATTTATATGGCGTAACCACCATACCAAGGGAGATAAAACCTGCCACAGAAGGTTACTGAAACAGTTATAAATATTTAATTTTCTTGTTTTTCCGTTTTATCAAAACAAGCAAGAAAAGATTAACGTGGAACATCTCGTAGTGGACTAACAAAATTCGAAATGGATAATTTTTTTTCAGTGAATGGTATTTCAATAAAACAGTATGCCATGTCTCGCCTACAAACATTCTGTAAACTCGGTACAAGAAGAAATCAAGAGCTATTTAGATATAACAGAGAAGACGAGAAAGGAGACGTGTTTATGTTTTTAGCGCAAACCGACAAAATGGTCTATCTGCACTCTGTCCACCGCGGGGAATCGAACCCCGGATTTTAATGTTGTAAGTCCGTGAAAATACCTCTGACCTACAGGGAGGAGGGGGAGAGAGGCAAACATAAGGAGTATCATAAGGAAGCATGCTTGATATGCGCAGAAATAATTATTCTGCAAAAAATAAAATGAAATAAAGAATCATGTTATTTGAAAGTATAAAATACCGGGGGTTGTGCATATTTCGTATGCTGTTTACTTAAGAGATTTTGATTGACAGTATTCGATATTGTATCTATAGTTTTGTTAGATAATAGACAGTTACATAAACTATAACACTAAATTTTCAGATAATAACATACCCTAGTGGCATTCACTGGTTGTGTGGGCTATCACTATTAATGGCGTACATCAATTAGTAATTGTTTAAAATACCAGGCAAGAGTATCCGCTGACCACTTAATACGGAGAATTAGATTATACGGATAAATTCCTGGATAGTATGTTAAACTCTGTATTATGCGACAGCTTGTACCAGTCTAGGCTTTCACGCAGTCTTGTGGTAGTTTACATGACTGTCAGTACTAGCCTAACTATTAATACACTTTTGTGATAAAAGACTGTCAGTACTAGTCTACATTTTAATACACTCTTGTGATAAGTTAAGGGACTGTCAGCATTAGTTTGTATTTTAATACACTCTTGTGATAAGAGACTGTCAGCACTAGTCTGGATTTTAATAAACACTTGTGATATGATAAGAGACTGTCAGCACTAGTCTGGATTTTAATAAACACTCTTGTGATATGATAAGAGACTGTCAGCACTAGTCTGGATTTTAATAAACACTTGTGATATGATAAGAGACTGTCAGCACTAGTCTGGATTTTAATAAACACTCTTGTGATATGATAAGAGACTGTCAGCACTAGTCTGGATTTTAATTAATGCACTCTTGTGATATGATAAGAGACTGTCATTCATCTGTGTTCAGTAAATTGTTATTATTACAACTTGTGTTTAGTCAGATGATTCGGGTTATATATGGACGGATAGAATCTCAGGAGTTTTGTATAGTTCTTTACCCACCACTAACAACCTAACATACTTAGGATAGCACGTGACATATCGTCACAATTAACTACCCATTATTATCCGCGAATCAAAGAATAGATTAGGCCTCTACGTCATCTTTTTCTTTTCTGAAATTCGCGTTTTGATGAGGAAAAGTAATTTCTACATGTACCGTCAACGTCTTGTTCGTCTTCTGTTTATACGTTCATTAAACACAAACATACATACTTTAAATAACAACTGTTAAAACATTTAACGAATGCAATTAAGTAATAGCATTCGGTCGTTTGGAATGAATTTTATTTTTACAAAAGCGACTCCGTTTCCTCTCCTTTGTTTTCACGAACGTCAACCATTTCCGCTTTTCCCCATTTCTGCCGTTGTTTTGAGCTCTAGCAAGCAGTTGGGGTTTGTTATTCTACAGACTTTCTACCAGAATGAAAACCATTAAGATTTCAAAACAAAGATGAAACCGCTAATGGTCGGGAGTGCTAGTGTTAACAAAAATAGTATTAGCCGGCTGGGTGTGTTGTTTTAATGCTTATCTTTTAGTAATTTAAATTTAAATACAGTTACCGAAATGATATGTTATGTCCGCACACGTGATTATAAAATCTGTCAGTCCGTCTGTCACTGTGTCAAGCAACAATGTTATTTGTAATATAATTGTATTAAAAATATATGTAAGGTTTAAGGTTTGACGATCATACTATAAATTACGTAACAGAACAGAAAGATATACTGTTCTTCTATTGCCTTTTTCTTCTTCTTTCTTTCTCTCTCTTTTTTTTATTTCTTCCAAACGCTTTTCAATCGACCGCCATTCCTTCATTTCTCGGCGGATTGGCTCGAAACTTGGTAGGATTATTTATGCCTTGGTCCAATACGCCCAGACACCTTTTAATTTGTTATTTTTATCTTTAATTTAGGCCTCTTTAAGGATTTTATGAAGTCGAAGATAAAACAACTCAAAAATGTATATTTGAGGCTCCTGTGCGGTTATATTTACAGCAATCAAGATGAAAAATTGGTACAAATATAAATTTTCATGCGATTAACACACTGACATACAAACAAGTTGGATTTGACTATTTTAAGTCTTTTCGTACAGGTCAGAGCTCACAAAAAAGCACTGTTTTGCTGTTTTTGGTCAATTACTCCTCGGCCGCATTTTCAAACCCGGTTTCTAGCATTACCGCTGTGTCACTGGGGGGTGGGGGTGGGGGACAAAAGAAACCAACAAACATACATTCCTTAAAAAAAATATATATATTCAAGTCATCTACTTTTTTAAGAGGAGATACGTGAATTTTGTCTTAAAAGCTTAGATTGTTTGTTTGTTTGTTTTGAATTTCGCGCAAAGCTACACGAGGGCTATCTGCGCTAGCCCTCCCTAATTTTGCAGTGTAAGACTAGAGGGAAGGCAGCTAGTCGTCACCACCCA
Organism: Limulus polyphemus; assembly: GCF_000517525.1. Classification (NCBI taxonomy): domain Eukaryota; kingdom Metazoa; phylum Arthropoda; class Merostomata; order Xiphosura; family Limulidae; genus Limulus; species Limulus polyphemus. Next base: position 113,108 of record NW_013668284.1, read on the forward strand.
CCGCCAACTTTTGGGCTACTCTTTTACCAACGAATAGTGGGATTGACCGTCACATTATAACGCCCCCAAGGCTGAAAGGGCGAGCATGTTTGGTGGGATGGGGATTCGAACTCGCGACCCACAGATTGCGAGTCGAGTGCCCTAACCACCTGGCCATGCCGGGCCTCTTAAAGGCTTAGAATGAAAATAAAGGGTAGAGTAACATGCAAACTGGTGATGAATAAAACAGGGAATTTTTAAAGCATTCTTTATTACTTAATTATTATTTGTTAATGATGCGAGTATAAAATTATCCCCAAAAGTCCGACAGTAGTGTGAACATGTATTTATCATTTATTTATGTTTTAGCTTCTATTTCTGGTGATGTATTTAGGTAGACTGAACACACTAGAAAGCATATCAGCACGTTTTCAGGGTGTTTTTAAGATGGGCGGTGGATCTCACTCCCACCCAACTCACCGGATGTAAACGTTATAATAATCCAGCCAGAGGATAAAAATAGAAAAGACCTTAACTTATTTGCATTTCAATGTTCGTTAAAATTTCTGCGAAAAATGTACGGTCTTCCATATTTGGAATGTTCTGTGATTATTAATCAATAGCCAAATTACCATAATTTCGCGTTTTTGCCCATTTTTAAGTGGAAAAGCTATACATTTTATGAAAAATCAAAAATCCGCCAAAATACATTATAAATAAAATTATTTGTTTGTTGGTTTGTAATTATACACAAAGGGCTATCTGTGCTCTGTCCACCACGGGTATCGAAACCCGGTTTCTAGCGTTGTAAGTCCGCAGACATACCGCTGTGCCATTAATGGTTTTACTTTGATTGCTGATAAATAATGCAGAGAGAATTAAAATGAATAACGACGTAAGTAATAACCAGAACTCTGAAGTCTTTGGACACGTCATTTTAACCAGTCAATCGTGAACCTGTTGGGTTTTGTACATATGAAATGTCTGAAATCTTCGATACAAATAATGTCCAAACTGAATTTATTTTACCAAATTTATTATTCACGTTGATCGGTTTAATGAAGAACACTGATTATCATTGATTTTTGTATGCGAGTAATATTTAAGCCTAATTTAAATGAATTATAATCTGTATCACTTTTATCTTATCCTCGCACCAGATGGAGACACGAGATAACGTTTGTTGTTTTTTTAGTCAGATCAACAGAAACAATCACCGAAAGTTTTAGGAGAAATGAATACACTGTCGCATGTTTTCTCGATATAGACACTGTATGGCACAATGGTGTCAGGTTCCAAATGTATCAAATGGACCTACTGCGAGGAATTAATCGCTCGCTATCTAACTTTTTAGACAATATAAAAATGTAGAATTAATGTGGGGGTTACCTACTCAGAGTACTTTACTCCAGAGGCAGGTGTCCTCGAGGGAGGGGTGGTTGGCCACATTTTATATTTTATTCATCATGTATGTAAGTGACATGCCATTAACGGGCGCACATTTCTGCCTCAGGTCGCAATTTGCAGATGACGCGGCAATTTGGAAGAGCTCCCCAACACCGTTTATAGCAGCCACAAACCTACAACCCGTATTAAGTCAAACAATAGAGTATTGTGAAAAATAAAAATTGTGTTTAAAGTGTAAGTTACAAGATGGAGCCCTTCATGAGAGCTTTTAAACCCAAGTTCTCTACTCTATTCACCCACAGCAACTAGAGCCCGGCATGGCCAGGTGGTTAGGGCACTCGACTCGCAATCTGAGGGTCGTAGATTCGAACATGCTCGCCCTTTCAGCGTTATAATGTGACGGCCAATCCCACTATTCGTTGGTAAAAGAGTAGCCCAAGAGTTGGCGGTGGTGATGACTAGCTGCCTTCCCTCTAGCCTTACCCTTCTAAATTAGAAACGGCTAACGCAGATAGCCCTCGTGTAGCTTTGCGCGAAATTCAAAACAAACAAATAAACCGCAGCAACTTTTAAGCCCAAGTTCTCTACTCGAGTCCTCCACAGCAATTTCGAAATTCAAGTTCCTTTCTTTAGACATTCATAGTAGCTTAAAAAATCTGGATTCCCTCCTCAAGTCCTCCAAAACAGCTCGAGTTATCCACAGCAACTTTTAAACCAGAGTTCTCTTAGCCCAATGCTGGCATACTTCACAGGTACTTTGTTCCTCAGTGGGTGAACTATATAAGCTTACAGACTTACAGTGCTAACATTCGAGGTTCGATTACCTGTGATGGACACGGCGCAGAAAGCCTATTGTAAATATTTATGCTAAAACAAACGAAACAAAAACACAATACTTTTCAAGCCAGAGTTTGCTCTGGTCGACTCATTCATAGCAGCTTTAAAACCTAGGATAACTTCTGAGTAATGAGTAATTTTAATATAACAATATTGTAATCTTCACATAACTACGTGTTTTAGTATAATCTTCATTTTTCCCAGGGTGCACTTTGAGAGAACAAGATAGCTGTGCTGTGTCTTTGCTACCCTCTGTCTCAAATAACGCCGCCACTTATAAAGGTGCTCAACACGAAGATATTATACGCTTTACAAGAGGTAAGTGCAAACACCTGACTGAGAATATTCACATATATAAATTTCTGATTGCAAAATATATCCAAATAGGTATAAAATAATATTGCCAACATCTTAATGCCATTAATAAAAACATATTTTTAAACTATGATTTATGCAAAGTAGACAAAATACTACAGTTAAATATTTTATAGATGAGATAAAAATGGAGTTTAGGTAATTTCAGTCTTTGTGCTTGACCTTTAAACTCCAAACAGAATCCAAATTTAAATTCCAAATGTCTCGCGTGTCCTCTGATCTCAATATAACAATAATAAATAATATATAATTCAGCATTTTGTATCTGCTGCTTCTACATAGCAATATTCTTTGAAAGCTGGTGTATTCCGAAGTTTGCTATCCCGTCATTTTGCCATCTTTAACTAATGAGATGTGTGTTCCTGGTAATCCGATAAGGCAACTGAAAACTGGATAAGTTTTTGTTATATATCAAGAGCAAGTAATTTTTTCACGAATTAAACTGTGTATACTGCTTTCCTAGAGATACGAGTGACGTCAACGCTAACTAAAAGTCCAGCAGAAAATGTATTATGGAGTTATATATGAGTTTCCTACATGATTGAAGGAAGAGTCTGGACACATAATACCCACACATACAAACAAATAAATACAATTCAACAGATACTCGAGAGATTGAAAATAACCACGGTATATATAGTAAATATAGTCAACTGTCCCAGTGTTCATTTGACATCTAGGTCACTTGGCCACACCATAACTAAAACTAGGAAGGACGTATCCTCCAGGTATTCCTAAACTTCTACATTACTGATACTACCCAAGAGCAAATTATTAGAAGTTTTAGTCCTCCAACAGCATCATCCAAAATTATAAATGTGAGACAAACTTTGGTTGGCTAACTAGTATAAAATATTGCTACCTCTTTTCATAGCCCATCATTCAAGACGCGACACACACACAGATGCACTTAACGTGTTTAAATGTGAAGGACTTTGAAAATTTTGATGGTTTGTTTGTAATTAAGTACAAAGCTACACAATGGGCTATCTGTACTCTGCCCACCACAGGTATCGAAACCCGGATTCTAGCATTGTATGTCCGCAGACATACCGCTATGCCACTGGGGGGGGGGGGGTAAATTTTGATGGAGAAATGTTCACCTTTATAAACTAAATAGAGAAGATACACCTGGTATGTTTCATATATATATATATTTTCTGTCTTTCATGAATAAAATACATAAAAACACTCTTAACCATGGAAAATTTTACTTTACAACAAAATAATCCTTTAACTACAGAAAAACATGTAATATACCTTGTAACGTTAAAAAACTTTACATACATTAAATATACCCTTTTACCATAGCAAAAACTTAAGAGCTCATCCTTCAACTTACATACACATAACATAAAACTGTAGAAAACACATTAATACAAAACACGCAAACGAAGAAAATCACACTTTAAATAACACCCTTTAAAATTTATGCATTAATATTAAAATATCTAAAACATAATACATAAAATAAACCTTTAAATGAGAACCCCTGAAACCTTATCGCATCTATATACTGTACAAACGCATATGGCTTAAATCCAAACGTTAACCTAAGTAACATTAAATGCACATATGTACACTGTATGAATAAAACCTTAATTCTAAGAATAAATACACCAGGAGAAAATAAATTAAAATGCAAGAATTGATTTTATAATAAGTGTTTGAATGCAGAATATGCTGTAAAATTTAAAATTATGGATGGAGCGACAGAGCTAATCGCTTTAAGGAGCCCGAAAGTAGCTGTGTATTTGTGATGCTCAATGGTGGGCTTGCAGATAATCCCTCTGTATCTTGAAAGAGCCTTCATACTCCGCGTCATATCCTCTTGGAGTTGATACACCCCTGTCATTAGTAGCTCTCTGTGCTTCAGCGGACAGTCTTCCTCGTAATTATAAAGCACTCAGGCTTCCATCCACATAGTTGCTTGACCATGGCAGTGGTGCTTTAGCATCGTGATCTGTTTGACTTCAACTGGGGACTTTGTGAGGAGTACCACCTTATCCATACGCGCCTCTGGATTCACTGGAGAGATTGCTACCAAATGCTGTAGACGACGTCGACGTCTAGATACTGTTGGTGGACATTACCATCATACTGCTGGTGCCACTTGAAGGGTAATTCTTGAGTTGATGCCGAAGGATCTGGATCCATGGAGTGCCTTTCTCGTTTAGTCTATGATAATTGTTTTCTTAGCTGTGGGAAGGTTTTGCCACGGTGCATTTTGCAATGATCTCACTGGAGATGCACATCCACCCACATGACGATTGTTCTCAACAAAAAATTCTTCGATGGAGGGGGTGGGGTGGGGCTAGTTCCAGTCTGGACAGCTGGCACAGTGGACATCATGGGCTTATCTGAGCTCTTATACCTTGGCTTTTTGGACTCTGCAGTTAGGGCAACCAATGATAAGACAGTACGTAGAGTGGAAGGTACCACTAGAAACTCTTTAACATTAGTAAAACCGAAAAAAAAAGACTCATCTTTAGTTCCTTCTAGTTCAGCAATAACTACGGATCAGATTTCTACAACAAAAGTAATACAGTTAACTGATTGGTTCAAAAAAATGAAGAAAATCAGAAGGGTTAAAAATTTGATCTTGAATAGAGAAAGTCAGCATTAAAAATACAGGGTTAAAAAATTCCCAATGTTCAGAAAAACTTGGTCAAGAATGTGAGTTGAAGTCGTAATGATCCGGTTATGAAAATACCTTGTCCTGGAATAGGCATCAGGATGAAGTGCAAAAAAACACCAAAAATAAGCCTGTGGTCAAGTTCAATTTCTACCTGCTTACATCTGATCATACTACCTGCAGATTGCAATTGATGTAGGCATCCTCGGGCCACGAGCTTGACCAAAACCTTAGCCATCCTCGGCCTTCCAGCTTGACCAAAACCTCTGGCTTTTCCTAAGCCTTAGCTGTTCTTTCCTAAACGGCCGCGTCAGAGACCCTAAGGTTCAGGCATAGCCGTCCCTGATTTAGAACTGCTGACTACACTGAAGGCAACAAGCCAGCAACATTCGCCGCCCACAGGGCTACTCTTAACCAATTAGCAGGAGTAACTGTCATTCCTATAACATGCCCACAGCAGGCTCGAACTATGGACATTCCCATCCGCAGTCCGGAACACCATGCACTATAAAATGCAAGTGGGGTTAGAAGAAAACACCATACACTGAAACCGCAGAAAGTTCTGTGAAATTTAAAATGTTATAAAATCCAAATTACACAGTCGTTCTTCTAAACATATGTTCCTAATATTGACCCCCCCCCTCCCTCAGTGGCACAGTGGGTAGTCTGAAGGCTTATAACGGTTTCGTTACCCGTGGTTGGCACATTACAGAGAGCCTTTATGCTTAACTCCAAACAACAAATCCTAATATTCATGAAAAACTTAATGTGTTTTTCAATGAACTTTATGAAAAAATAAAACACGAAAACAAATAATTTTGAAGAATTTGAGCCCCTTCATAATTTTTATTAAGATGACAAGTGGTATTTAAATAACATTTTAAAACTATATAATCCAATATTTCTAATTTGAAACGCAATTGATGCGCCACTTGTCGGCCAAAAAGTCAACTACGTGCATATCCAATTCTAAATTGTACTCAGGTTTCTTAAAACACATTATCGTGGTTAATACATAATATAATCATATTTTTTGTCTGTGTGCTTATAAATCCTTTCGTAAAAATTGTAGTTTACTTTCTTAAATAATTTCGAATTCAGGCAGGTTTGTATTCGAATTTTCCTTCTTGAAAACATTCCAGAATAAGAGAGCGCAAGTTTTGTCGTTGTTAATTGAGAGAGAGTGTTCGATGTTATGAATAAGGACACTCATAGCTTAGTATAAAGTTAGTCTTGGAGATCAGCTACAATGTCATTCATAGGCTTAAGTGCATCGAGTATTGACAACTGTGCGCATCCTCAGGAATGGAAAAGTGTCCCCCCGACCCCAATAGGCGATTCAGCTCAGCTGGATACTTCTAGCTTCTATCCCACCCCTAACACACACACACAGAGACACTTAGAAATATATCCAATACCATAGCAGAAATGGTTCTCTCTTCCAAGTTTGTAGTTACAAAGAAAATATATGTAATGTTCCCTCTAGAAATAAAGTGAAATAAAGTGAGTTCTGTCGTCATACTTGAGGTCTATCCTGTCGCTCTTTTTGGCGTAATATTAAAAAAGAATGTGCATAATTTCTTGGAAATTTATCAAAGATTTTCAGATATACACAGAGTAAACTGTATTTTATATTAGTGTCGTCCTTAAAAAGCGGCTTATGTTTTAAAATTGTTTTACTTTGTGTAAAATAGAATAGTTCAATAAATCTAACTTTGAAACTTTTTTCTATATATATTTACCAGTTTTTTTTTCCAAACAGAATACTTATAAATGCTGATTATGAGTTGAAAATGTCGGAAACAAGTGGATCGTTCTTTTACAACTGTGTATAATTTATCCATGAAGTAGGGGTGCACACCTTATGATCAATATGTAATGAGTAGTATCTAGTAGTTTTGCCATAAATTAAAAAAGATACAAATACACTAGCACCTACTTGTGGTGTTTGGTGTTATGACATTACAAATATACTAGCACCTATTTGTGGTGTTTGGTGTTATAACAGTACAAATACACTAGCACCTACTTGTGGTGTTTGGTGTTATAACAGTGCAAATACACTAGCACCTACTTGTGGTGTTTGGTGTTATAACAGTACAAATACACTGGCACCTACGTGTTGTGTTTGGTGTTATGACAATACATATACACTAGCACCTACTTGTGGTGTTTGGTGTTTTGACAATACAAATACACTAGCACCTACTTGTGGTGTTTGGTGTTATGACAATACAAATACACTAGCACCTACTTGTGGTGTTTGGTGTTATGACAATACAAATACACTAGCACCTACTTGTGGTGTTTGGTGTTATACAATACAAATACACTAGCACATACTTGTGGTGTTTGGTGTTATAACAGTACAAATACACTGGCACCTACTTGTGGTGTTTGGTGTTAAAACAGTACAAATACACTAGCACCTACTTGTGGTGTTTGGTGTTATAACAGTACAAATACACTAGCACCTACTTGTGGTGTTTGGTGTTATAACAGTACAAAAGTGTATTTGTACTGTTATAACACCAAACACCACAAGTAGGTGCTAGTGTAGGCACCTACTTGTGGTGTTTGGTGTTATGAACTCCATGTTGCACGTTGTGCTTTATCCACTGTCTGATGTCATCCACTTATTGATACGAAATTAAAAACGTTCCACAAAAACGAAACACGAGGGTTAAATTTGGTGAATTTGGAGGCCATAGAATTTAGTCTTGACGCCCCCACCGAAAATCATAACAAACAAATTCCATCTATATAACAGTAGTCCTGTCTACCAAAATGGTGAACGACTTTCAACTAATGTAAAAAAAAAAAAATCACTGTGAGGAAAATCTAGAAAATATGATCTTTGACCTCTGAGGATCTTTGTATTGAGTTCTTCTGAAGCTGCTTGAACTATTAAATGAAAAGCAAAAATATTCTCTTCCATGCAAAATATGTGAAACACGACCTTTGACCTCGGAGGATCTTTGTATTGAGTTCTTCTAAAGCTGCTTGAACTATTAAATGAAAAGCAAAAATATTCTCTTCCATGCAAAATATGTGAAACACGACCTTTGACCTCGGAGGATCTTTGTATTGAGTTCTTCTGAAGCTGCTTGAACTATTAAATGAAAAGCAAAAATATTCTCTTTCATGCAAGATATGTGAAACACGACCTTTGACCCTGACTGTTAATTTCAAATATATATATAATTAAACTAAATAATTTTAATGTACAGTTTTAAAAGTTTTACGATTCAAGTTATTATGTGAAATTTGGCCTAAACTTCTCATTATGGACAAGTAACTAATCAAGCTTAAACAAGTTACGTACGAGTAATATAAGGGATTTGAAGTAAAAAAAACCTCTTCATCTTTTTTTTTTACGCTGCAATGAATATATGTTTTAATTCTGATTTGATAAGTTCTTTTGAAGAGGTGAAGCGGGTGAGACCTTGCTACGAAACTGTGAAGCATAGAAATGTGTAGTGTGTATTACGAAACTGTGAAGCATAGAAATGTGTAGAGTGTGTTGCGAAACTGTAGATCATGAAATGTGTAGAATGTGTTACGAAACTGCGCAACACACTCTACACATTTCTATGCTTCACAGTTTCGTAACACATTCTACAGATTTCATGATCTACAGTTCCGTAATACAAACTACACATTTCATGATCTACAGTTTCGCAACACACAACACACACTACACATTTCTAGGCTTCACAGTTTCGTAACACATTCTACAGATTTCATGATCTACAGTTTCGTAATACAAACTACACATTTCATGATCTAAAACTGTAGATCATGAAATGTGTAGTGTGTATTACGAAACTGTAGATCATGAAATGTGTAGTGTGTATTACGAAACTGTAGATCATGAAATGTGTAGAGTGTGCTACGTAACTGTAGAATATTAAAATATGTAGAACGTGTAGTGTGTTTGAAATTCGGAATATATCGACATATAGTGGGTTAATAATCCTGCGTCAATTTTGACTTTAGATCTAATTAAGGCAATCTTTTCGAAAACTCGAAATTATCTTGACAAATGTTTATCTTTCGAATAATCAAAGAATCTAGTTTTTTTTCCAGAATTATCATGTATTAAAAATATAATTCGTTCATTCGCACTAGCGTTAAACACATAAAAAAAGTTGTTTGAACGCTTTTGTTAAACAACTTAGCTTTTTAAAGCAAAGCCACATTGGGCCAGATGTTGCGTCCACCGCGGGGAATCGAACCCCGGATTTTGACTTTGTAAGTCCGTAGACTTACCGCTGTCCTATCGTAGGAACTATTTTGTTTTAAAGATAAAAAAAATTAAACAAAAATACAAACACAAATAAGCGGAAATTAGAGTCTAAATAAGTCTAATTATAAATGTACTTCATAAAACAGGAAGTTAGCATACATATCGTCTGAATAAAGAAGTTTACAGTGTTGCTAAGTGATCATTCGCTCGCTGTTTTCCCTCGGATACACACAAACTCTGCACGTGCTTGTTTACACTAGAAAAACGAAATTACAGATTAAATTACACGATACGAGCTTGGGAACCCGAAGAAAGTATATACCAGCTAGTACAAAGGTTTGTCGTTTCGCTGAAAAAAAAGAAAAAGAAGGATACTCTTCCTTCAGCTGTGAATACTCACGGTATCACGTGATTTATATTTACCACATTCTCACGTGACGCGGGCACGTGATCGAAGACGAAAAAACTGCTAGCCTTGTAGCAGTACGTCTAGTAACGACGTAACATAACTGTCACTTGACCAAAGAACTATATTTAGAGCATTCTACGTAGTTAGGAAGATATTCTGGACGTTTGTCGTAGTGCGAAGGCAAGACGAGGTTGCTTTACTCTCCGTTATTACATAAATTACTATTAATTGTAAGAGATTTGTCATTCGTCCTTATCCTACGATAGACCAATTTCCTTAATATAATTTCGAATTACCGTCTATCTTCATGTGCTTAGTAGGTCGCTGTTGGTTGGCAACAGATAACGCAGCCAGGTGGCTGTACTAGTTGAGTAAACAGGTGTGTCTGCCTTTACGTCGTGTAATTTACAAACCCGTACTGTTACCTAGTTTATGATATACGTTGGAACACTCGCTTTAGAAAAAGGTGTGTTGTTATAATTGCGAAAGTCTGCTCATCTGTTGACTGACTTTAGCTGGCAGAGTTTCCAGTTGTGATCTGGTTGCTTGTAACAAGAGAAGATAAATTTTGACATGGAAGATTTCGATAAAGATTCTCGTAGACACCAGAACCCTAGCGGATACAGCTTAAGTGGTGAAGCATTTACTTTGAAATTATATAATTATAGATAAATTTGTATATATATGACGATTCTGGAATTTAATAACTTTATTCGGCTCGAAACTGAAATGATTAAATATATAAATAATTAATTGTAAGTTATTTCTATGTAGTGGTGTCGATCTAGTACAGCATTTAAAACCGATAGATTTAATATTCGCGATAAAAGCCCGCCACATTTGACTGGTAAAACTTTCTTAACTTGTCCATAAAGGGTTGCAAATCAAGTCATAGTTCAGCCCAACTGATGAGTTCTGGTACTAAACGAAAGACCTTCTGGGCAGTTGCTTGTGACAGGCAAAATGTAGATATGAAAAAAAGCTAGGCTCGGCATGGCCAGGTGGTTAGGGTGAGCTCGACTCGCAATCTGCGGGTCGAGGGTTCGAATCCCCGTCCCACCAAACATGCTCGCCCTTTTAGCCGTGGGGGCGTTATAATGTGACGGTCAATAACACTTTTCGTTGGTAAAACCCCCACAGCTGAAAGAGCGAACATTTTTGGTGACAGGATTCGAACTCACGACCCATATTTTCGTGTTTATAATTATCTACGCGTCTTCTTTTATCTTTTTATAGTTGTAGGGATTCGGGATTAATTTAGGTGCAGTATGCTTAAAATTCTCGTGTACTATAAAGTGCTTCCACACGGAATATTGGAAGAAATTAAGATTTCTAAAGTGTTCGCATCTATGAGTATTTCTAATCCAATTATTAATAACATTCTAAATACACCCATCATCACTGTGTGTGTAAGTTGTTTAATTTAACTGTGTTTTGAGTACACATTGTATTTTAGTCTCCCATATCGGTGTGCAAACCGCGATGTTAGGCTTAACATGATGTTTTATTATAGGACTAAGGAACAGTGAGTAATATTAAAACTGTATAATGCAATAGTGTCACATCATATAGAATATTGAGTCCAGTTCTGGATATTACTACCTTGAAAGAGTAAAAAAGAAGAACAATCAGAATGAGTACCAGTATTTAAATGTATATCATGCAAGGACAGATTAAAAAAATATATAAAATTTTACTCTGGAACCAGAAAAGAGTTTGTTGAGATTTAAGTGAAGTACTTATTTAGAGAAAGAGTTGGGAGCGTACAGAACAAACTGCTAAATCACACAGTCGCTCCTTCAATACATATCTGGATAAGATCCTTGATTCGACCAACTACTAACAACCCCATGAATAACATGGACTCTTATTTGTAACGTTTCTTACTGAAACTAGGACCTACTTTTATATTTGTTATTTGTTTATGGACGGCTTTACCTAGCTGCCAATAAACCTCTCCAAAGTGTGAGAAGTACTTTGAGAGTTTGTCAAATAAATTTTGATAGGCACACAGTTAATAAACGCTTGAGAGTGGCTTGCAGAATCAGGTCTGTAATCAGGTGTTTATCAATGTCAGGCCTAATGAAAATAGGATGTATTAGCCTTCCATAACATTGTATACACCTCCATACCAAAGAAAGCTTTTCTGAAACCAAAACCACTTCAGTGCCTCCACACTCAAGAAAGCTTTTCTGAATCCAAAACCACTTCAGTACCTCCATACACAAGAGCTTTTCTGAAACCAAAACCACATCAGTACCTCCACACTCAAGAGCTCTTCTGAAACCAAAACCACTTCAATACCTCCATACCCTAGTCTATCAGCTCAAAATTAGAAACGTCTAGCGTAGATAATCTTAAAGTGTCTTTGTGCAAACGTCCAAAACATAAGAATGAGACAAAAGGAATAAACAGCTTAATTAAAGTATTCTTTGAAGTGGTTTTGGTTTCAGAGAAGTTGTCTTGGGTATAGAAGATTTGAAGTGGTTTTGGTTTCAGAAAAACTTTCTTGCGTATGGATATTCAAGTTATTTTGGATTCATAAAATATATTTTGCGTATGAAGGTATTGAAGTGCTTTTGGTTTCAGAAAAGCTTTCCTTTGTTGGCGGTGGAGTGGGCGATGTTGACTAGCTGCCTTCCCGCCAGTCTATCTCTGCTATCTTAAGGACGATTAGCGCAGATAGCACTCGAACGAACAGTATTCCGAGAACTCTCACCCAGGATATAGAATTGACTCCCCACAACAATTTATATTCTTTTTAGTAGAATAATGTGTCTGTTATTACACTTGATACTTTTGTCTTTAGGGAATCATTTCAGGAAATAAGAATTCACGCTATTATCAGACGTTGATAATACGCGTATGTATGATATGGATATTGCTGGTCCAAGGCCCAACACATAAATGAAGAGGATTTCTGAATAACCAGACATTGCGATAACCCTAAGATTAAATAGAATATATTTTGTCCTCACTGATATCATATATAAACAGTTTGGTATATAATATAGTTTGATGTTATTTTCCAGAATAAGTAAATATAATCGCAAAAGAGTTTTCGAAATATTCCTTAACTCTGAATGAGAGGACATAGAGATGGGCAAGTACTGTCCATTGACTCTGCCCTTGCAGACAATTATATTATATTATATTGGTTAGGCGTGGCCCAGTGGTAGTGTGACGGACGTTGGATTTGCAGGTCCCTCATTTGCTTCCCATTACTGCAAAAAAAAAAGGGGGGTAAGGATGAAATCCCACTATTCGGTCAAACATTAGTTGGTGGTGGGCGATGTTGACTAGCTGCCTTCCTTTGAGCTATGTCCTTAAGTTAGCAGAGATAGACTGGCGGGAAGGCAGCTAGTCAACATCGCCCACTCCACCGCTAACATATGAGCTATGTCCTTAAGTTAGCAGAGATAGACTGGCGGGAAGGCAGCTAGTCAACATCGCCCACTCCACCGCCAACATTTGAGATATTCTTTTCCATTGAAAAGTGGGATTCATCGTCATATTATGAAGAACTCACAGTGATGGGATTCAAACCCGCGACCTGTAGATTACCACTCGAGAGCTCTAACCACAACACGATGCCAAGCCTGCCTCAGAACAGTAATATTTGTGTGATATCTACATATTGTATATACGTTAATTTCCTGAAACTTCCCAATTTTAGGAATAGCTCCCTAGGCAGTACAACATTGACCATTCCATTCTATTAAAGGGAGCCTAAAATATTTATGAAAGTTAATTTTGTGCCCTGGGGGCAGGGAACCTCGGTATGGCATTAACTACGTAAAGCAACTATTAATTCTTTGTGAATTTTTTGATGAGAAATATGTTTTCTTTCGCCGAATTTTCCAGAACAAAACAGTATCTCATTTAAAAAAAAAATCTCAATCTCGGTAGTAATGGAAAAGTACTTAGGATTTTATTTATTAAGTATATAAATTTTCATTTATCGTTCTGTGTTACTTTTCTATAACAAAAAAGGCGCCTGTATTATTTACACATTAAATCTCTTTTTTTTAAAATTCCCCTTAGGGAAGTGTTTGTTTATTGTGAACCGATGATGCAACTGGTGTTATAAAAAGTCGATTGTTAACATCCGGTGTTCGATTCCCCGCGGTAGACAGAATGTAGAGAGCGTATTGTGTAGATTTGCGCTAAAATAACAACAATAATAATCTCTGTAATGCTGAGTTTCCGTTCCTGTTTCCGGGTTTTTCTCAGTACCTATATATATATGTGTGTGTGTGTATTTTTCAAGTTGTGTTGTTGTTTTATATTTTGTACTTATGTATGATAGTAGTGAATTTTGCTGTAATTTATTACTTATAATAACGGAATTGTTTGAATTGAACAACAATAACCAGAATTAGTAATTTAAAAAATTTTTCCCACAGCTGAATCCGGTGAAAGGCAGGGAGTATGTGCCTTCCTTCTGACAGGAGTCTCCATATTATTGATAATCGTTACTTTTCCATTCTCCTTCTTATTCTGTATTAAGGTAAGACATTCTTGAACTTAATAAGGCATAGTAATTATAGCTTCAGATTTACAGACACGCGCTTATGAGTTTCCGCAAAAAACTGTAGTATTTAATCCAGGAAATGAGATAAAATGAAGTACGGATCTTCAAGAATCAGATGTTATTGTATTCGTATTATCTAGAACTTTCAATATAAAACAAACAAACAATAGCTTGTCCATCTTGGTCTTATAAAAAAGTGGATTGTGCCGCATCTTTGAAATATTTCATCGAATAAAACGTTAAAATTCGGGGCTCGATACCCCCCGCGATGGACTTTGTTTATAATTGAGGAAAAAGTTACACAATGGCCTGTCTTTGCTGTGCCCACCACGGTATCGAAAAACCTTTTTCTAGCGTTGTAAGTCCACGGACATGCTGCTGTGCCACTGGGGGAGGGGGCAAATATCCCTTATAATGGGAGCTTGACAACCTTTTTTAAATGCCCTAAATTATGTAGTTAAGGTGTTTATGAATATATTGCTTTAAGAATATACTATCTCTTTTTTTTTTCACTTTTCGTTTCTAATTTAACCACCAGGTTGTCCAGGAATACGAGAGAGCTGTTATATTTCGTCTGGGTAGACTACTCAGGGGTGGAGCCAAGGGTCCAGGTAGGTGTTGAGTAATTTTCAATGGGTCCTAAATTTTTCGTAGTGTCAGCAACTAGTACTTGTGCTACTGAACCTAAGAAAGTGAAATAAAAGCAGAGAAGATGTAGGGAAAAAGATTTGTATGAAGAGAGTATATAATTATGAAAGAAATATTGCGAATTTAGAACTTTAAGTGATGTGACAATTTTTAAAGTAAGCACTATGTATAAGTACGCTAGAAACCGGGTTTCGATACTCGTGTTGGGCACAGCACAGATAGCCCATTGTGTAGCTTTGAGCTTAGCTACAAATAAACTGGCCAGACATGGCCAAGTGGTTAGGGCGCAATCTGAGAGTCTCGGGTTCGAATCCCCGTCCCACCAAACATGCTCGCCCTTTCAGCCGCGAGGACGTAATAATATGACGGTCAATTCCACTATTCATTAGTAAAAGAGTAGCCCAAGAGTTGGCGGTGGGTGGTGATGACTAGTCTTTCACTGCTAAACTAGGAACGTCTAGCGCAGATAGCCCTCGTGTAGTTTTTGCACGAAATTCAACAAACAAACAAATAAACTATGAAGGGCATCTTCCAAATTCTGAATTTTACTGCTGATTGGTCGATAATATTAAGCGTTGTAAGTCCACAGACATAACGCTGTGCCACTGGGAAAGGGGGAGGGGCAAATGCCCTTTATAATATAAAGGGGGGAATAATGTATAAACACATTGATGAACCGAACTTGTAGTGCTTAATTATTCGAGTGTTAGTAGCAATTGTTTTTATCATGGCGAGATCATAACTTACATTAATAAAATAAAAAATATTAATAAAAATCATAAAAAACACGTGACAAGATTTTCGTGACCTAGCATAATAATGTTTGTTTTTCATGTAATCAAGATTAAATAATGGCCTGGTGGCTAAGGCGCTCGACTTGCAATCTCAGTGAGGGGGCGCGGGTTCGAATCCCCTTCACCGAACATGCTCACCCTTTCAGCTATGGCGACGTTACAATGTAACGGTCAATCCCACTATTCGTTGGTAAATACGTAGGCGGTGGATGATGCCTTCCCTCTAGTCTATCACTGCTAAATTAGGGACGGCTAGCGCAGATAGCCCTCTTGTAGCTTTGTGTGAAATTCAAAACAACGCAAATCAGGGTTACATAATGATTTTGATTTTATTTCTAGTATTTATTTATTTGTCCACGAGAGTGATAGATTATCCCCAACCTGATTACAGTTTTCCGATCAACTGATCCGTTTTTGCTTTGTTTAACAAATATTTTGGTAGAGTTTGTGATTGTATTCAATTAACTCTACTGCATACTTCTGAATAAGTGTTTGTGTACCTTAAATAGTACAGGTTTTGCGATTAGTAAAAACAGGATACGAGTCACGTGATTTTATACTAAATTTGGCGCGATGCCTAACAAGTTACGAAGCATTTCTTGTACAAGTGTAGTTATAAGCGTGTCCGATAGGAGGTGATCGTCTTTCACAGCATACTTGAGTTACAAATAACGTATGACTTTATTATTAGACGAGGACAGTTTGTTATATGATTGATTGACACATAGAAGTTCAGAAGGTTAAGGCTCACTTATGTAAAATTTTGTTTCCACGAAGAATATTGGCTTGATTGAGTTGTTTGGAACAAGGGGCTTGTCTGTGTGATATAGAACGATAGATCCAGAATGTTAATATTTTTAGCTGTAAGTGGGGCATTAGGTTTAGTTTTAATCTGGTGGAGTTGATTGACACAAGGGGCTTGTCTGTGTGATATAGAACGATAGGTCCAGAATGTTAATATTTTTAGCTGTAAGTGGAGCATTAGAGCTCCACTTACAGCTAAAAATATTAACATTCTGGACCTATCGTTCTATATCACACAGACAAGCCCCTTGTGTCAATCAACTCCACCAGATTAAAACTAAAGTTAGGTTTAGTTTTAATCTGGTGGAGTTGATTGACCAGATACGGAAATATTGTGACTTTATTAAGTCCCAGTAAATTCACTTTTTAGCTGTAAGGGGAATATGAAAATAATGTTTTGGCCTAAAGTAAGTCAAGGAACAGGTCAAATGAAAATTTCACCAATTTTTACGTGACTAAAATGGTGGCTAAAAGTCGTTTATATTTATTGTAGTTTTTTTTAGAGTGTACAAACAAAAAATATCAATCACATTATCTTAGTTTATTGAGAAGATACAATGCCCAATGTTTTTAAAGTGAAGAGCATAGCTTAGATTGTCGACGTTTTAATAACTTGTGAACACGTTGTCAACGTATTAATGATAACAACAATTTTGTTTTATTTGAAACAGTCAATATATTTACGGCAACAATAGTTTTGTTTACTTGCAACAGTTAATATAGCTATGGCAACAATATTTTTGTTTACTTGCAACGGTTAATATAGCTATGGCAACAGTATTTTTGTTTACTTGCAACAGTCAATATAGCTATGGCAACAATATTTTTGTTTACTTGCAACAGTTAATATAGCTATGGTAACAAAATTTTGTTTACTTGAAACAGTCAATATATCTATGGCAACAATCTTTTTGTTTACTTGCAACAGTCAATATAGCTATGGCAACAATATTTTTATTTACTTGCAACAGTTAATATAGCAATGGCAACAATATTTTTGTTTACTGGCAACAGTCAACATAGCTATGGCAACAATATTTTGTTTACTGGCAACAGTCAGTATAACTATTGCAACAATCTTTTTGTTTTCTTGCAACAATAGTTTTGTTTGCTTTCAAGAGTCAACATTTTTATGGTAATAAAGTTTTAGTTTACTTTTTACAGTCAGTATAGTTATTTTAACAATGTTTTAGTTTACTTGTAACAGTCAATATATTTATTATAACAATATTTTTGTTTACTTGCAACAGTATATATATATTTATTTGAACAATATTTTTTGTTTTCTTGCAATACTTCATAGGCCAATCAATAGTAACTACACTACTCACAAAAATTATAAGATTGTGAAGTTTGATATGTTTTTGAAAACTTGAAGAAGAAAAACACAAAGAGATGTTCTGTACTGACGAAACGTGTTTATTACAAAAATGACAGGTAAACAATACCAAGCAAGTCGAAAAATTCATTTACAAATAACAAAAAGCAAACATGACCAAAAATGCCAATATTTGGCTGTACAAATATCAAAGAAAAAACTTATTAAGATGAACAAACTTAACAAAATGAGTCGTTTGTAGCTCGTAGGTCCTTCTCTATTATTTCTCTGTACCTGTTCCTCACACTGGCCATCCCCG
>NW_013668284.1:132391-136700 GCF_000517525.1 Limulus polyphemus
TGGGACGGCTAGCGCAGATAGCCCTCGTGTAGCTTTGCGAGAAATTCAAAACAAATAAACAAACAAGCTTTTAGGAATTTGGGTCATTTCTCATAAAGGCCTATTTACATAAGGAATCATTGATGTATAAACTGGCAAACCCTAGACAGGACTAGAACAATAAGCATTCTAAGTTTGAAAAAAAATATTGATAAACTAAAAACATACAAATTTAAATAAATCTCATTATCGTTTACTTTTTGAATAGTGTAAATGAAGAAAATGCTTATGTTAGCTATTTACTGCTCCATACTACGTACTTAACTAATGATTTTTTAATATCTATCTGATAAGCTAAGAACTGATTGATTAAAAAATCTGACGGCAAATCATCGATGTCCAAAGGTTTCAAAATAATTTTCGGCTCAGACCTTTAAAACAATTCTTCAGATCAGATCTCATGTCTGCACTATGTGTTATGGAAACTCTCGAGATACTAATGTAGAAAAATATCTTTGTTAAACTGTAGGCGTTCAGAAAATCTTTTACATTGTAATGACGTGAATCGAGAATTTAGATAATTCGTTCCCGCCCTCTAGAATAAGAAAATAATATATAAAAAAAGTAAGAAAATCGTACAAAACTTAATGTGCTGGTATTAGTTTTAAATGTTCAACAATGTTTTATACAATTCTACTTTGTCCTGTTTAATAAACTCTTTTTGAACGTATATAAGTAGATATGAAAGTAATAATAATACTTGAAACAAGAAAGCTTCGTGAAGTTTATAGTCGTGTAAAAGACAGAGAGGATTATTTGATCTTTTCACCATTGACGTCACACTTAATGCAAGGCAACGTCTCTATCACAAAAACATGGTCTACCGGAAGTTGATATTAATTACACCATGTTTTGTTTTTATGTTGCTGTAGTAAGAAATCGACGCTTTTAATGCTATGTCTTAACTTATTATCACCGGTTTCAGTATAAATAACACAGTGGTTATACTTATTATTACGGGGCTTCTTCCATTAAATATCTCAGTGTTTGTATTTACTATCATTGACCTGGTTTCACATGTAACACAATGTTTTTATTTAGTAACACGTGTCATTAAATAACTCAGTGTTTTTATTTACTATCATTGACCTGGTTTCACATGTAACTCAATGCTTTTATTTAGTAACACGTGCCATTAAATAACTCAATGTTTTTATTAAGTAACGCGTGCCATTAAATAACTCAATGTTTTTATTTAGTAACACGTGCCATTAAATAACTCAATGTTTTTATTAAATAACGCGTGCCATTAAATAACTCAATGTTTGTATTTACTATCATTGACCTGGTTTCACATGTAACTCAATGTCTTTATTTAGTAACACATGCCATTAAATAACTCAATGTTTGTAGTTAGCTTCATCTGTCTCTTTTCACTAATTAGCTCAATATATGTACTGATCATCGATTTTGTGGCACTCAATAACTCCAGATTTTTACATAGTATCATCGGTTTCGATATATTAAACAGTGCAATGGTTATACTCAAGTTTCACCGACCTCACTTTATGGATAGTACACTGGTTATACTCAAGTTTCACCGACCTCACTTTATGGATAGTACACTGGTTATACTCAAGTTTCACCGACCTCACTTTATGGATAGTACACTGGTTATACTCAAGTTTCACCGACCTCACTTTATGGATAGTACACTGGTTATACTCAAGTTTCACCGACCTCACTTTATGGATAGTACACTGGTTATACTCAAGTTTCACCGACCTCACTTTATGGATAGTACACCGAAGATCTGATCTGTAAAAAAACAAATCTGCTGAACTTAAAACAACTACTTATGGTTTCTGCTTGTTATGTTTTCCTAAATCCCGAGTGAACGCTAATAATAACATTATATAGGTATCATAAGATAACTACGTGCAGTATCAAAGTTCTGTTTAAATAATCACGAGATCAGCCCATGGTTGACAACCAAAAACTGGATTTTGTTTGAGTTTCTCATTATGTTATCAAACGATAGATTGTTTGATTATATAATGCGTTTTTAATTCTTCTCTACCAATCAGATTGCACGAGGTAGTAATAGGCTAGAAAAATTTGTTTTTATTTGTATATTTATTTACAGGAATCTTCTTCATCATCCCCTGCATCGACACATATTGTAAAGTTGACCTCAGGACGGTGTCTTTCGATGTCCCACCACAGGAGGTGTGTATGTTATAGGAATCTTTTTACGTGTCTTAATAGACTAAAATATGTTTATTCACTTGACGTATAAACTAATGATGTACCGTTATTCTGTATTTACATGTATTAGTAGACTAAAATATGTTTATTCACTTGACATATAAACTAATAATGTACCGTTTATTCTGTGTTTAGATGTATTAGTTATAGACTCTTTAAGTAAGGATTGGTATTTATAGAGCGAATGGTTTAAAAAAGTAAAATTAGATGTGGGGGTATTTTTTATGACTTACTTCATTTTGTTTGAATAGCCTAAACCCCCACATTTCCTCTTTCATGAATCCATTATTCCTTAAGGAATATGTTAAGTTGCCTCACTTGGCAGAGCGTTAACCACAAAAATATATGTTCTCGGCATGACATTATTCACAAAATCAGATATTATTGGCAGAATATTATCCACAAAACTAAGTGTTCTTGGCATGACATTATCCAAAAAATCAGATGTTATTAGCAGAATATTATCCACAAAACTAAGTGTTCTTGGCATGACATTATCCACAAAATCAGATGTTATTGGCAGAATATTATCCACAAAACTAAGTGTTCTTGGCATGACATTATCCATAAAATCCGGACTTCTTGGCACAACACCTGGTATTCTTAGCAGAATATTATCCACAAAACTAGGTGTTCTTGGTATGACATTATCCACAAAATCTGATATTCTTAGCAGAACATTATCCACAACACCTGGTATTCTCAACACAACATTATCCACAACACCTTGTATTCTGTGCACAACGTTATCCACAACACCTGGTATTCTTGGCAGAACATTATCCACAACACCTGGTATTCTTGGCAGAACGTTATCCACAACACCTGATATTCTTAACACAACATTATCCACAACACCTGGTATTCTTGGCAGAACATTGTCCACAACACCTGGTATTCTTGGCAGAACATTATCCACAACACCTGGTATTCTTGGCAGAACATTGTCCACAAAACCAGGTGTTCTTGGCATGACATTATCCACAACACCTGGTATTCTTGGCAGAACATTATACACAAAACCAGGTGTTCTTGGCATGGCATTATCCACAAAACCAGGTGTTCTTGGCATGACATTATACACAACACCTGGTATTCTTGGCAGAACATTGTCCACAAAACCAGGTGTTCTTGGCATGACATTATCCACAACACCTGGTATTCTTGGCAGAACATTATCCACAAAACCAGGTGTTCTTGACATGACATTATCCACAACACCTGGTATTCATATGCACCGTTCAAAATCCTTTTATTAAAATCTCCTTAGACTTAGCGTTACAATTGGCCTGTAACATCTTAATTAAAGGAAAAGGAAAACAAAAAGAGAGCTTGTTAGAATATAAATACGTATATGAGAGTATTTTAGGTATCTTAATAATTATCTTCATAAAACATATATAGAAAATATTAGTTTCTGAGATGAAGCTCGAGGACTATGAATAAATATCAAGCTATGATAAATAAACACACGAATAAACTTTCTATTTAACACTAGGTGGCAGCCTCCAAACATATATCAATGATGTGAGGCCTGACATGGTATGGTGGTTAGGGCACTCGGCTCGCAATCTGAGGGTTGTGAGCTAGAATCCCCGTCACACCGAATATGCTCGTCCTTTTAGCCATGGGGCGTTATAATATAACGATCAATCCCACTATTCGTTGATAAGAGTAGCCCAAGAGTTGGTGGTGGATGATGTTGGCTATCTGCTTTCCCTCTAGTCTGTTACTGCTAAATTAGGGACGGCTAGCGCAGATAGCCCTCGTGTAGCCCTGCGTGAATTTCAAACCAAACCAAAAATCGATGTTCTGTTAACTGATTATGAGATAAAAAAAAACGTGATACAATTAAGAGATATAAGTACATACATATTTATAGTACTTACGCAATTACTGGCTCATAAAATTTGGAATAAGGTTAAGTGATCAGTGTTGTCTCAAGAAAAAAAAATGTCCAAGAGTTTTAATCGTTTTTTTTTAGTTGCATTGATTGAAAATATGAGCACTGATATGTTTGTTTTTATTTTGTTTGTAATTAAGCACAAAGCTACACAATGGG
>NW_013668284.1:137566-139321 GCF_000517525.1 Limulus polyphemus
CTTGAAGTATTTAGTTATTTAAAAAAAAAAAAAAACATTTGAAAAGAAGAATCGACTTCAAGATTCCTTTTCTTTATAAACTTTCATCGAAATTTTTTTTTTAGATATAATGCTTCGCCTATCGCCACATTTTTATAAAATCTATGAATTGTAATCACCATTTAATTAAAATGTAGTAAGGAATATTGTAAATTAGCAGGTCAGTGAATTGTAATATTTGGTTTAGAATTTTATTCTGTTTTCCAGTATTTTATGCTTTATATTTATTACATGTATTTGGGATTTTTTTCCCTGTGTGTGTGCAGATTTTGTCGAAGGACTCGGTTACAGTAGCTGTTGATGCTGTTGTCTACTATCGTATTAGTAATGCTACTATTTCTGTCACAAATGTTGAAGATTATGGTCGTTCCACACGCCTCCTAGCGGCGACTACGCTTAGAAATGTTTTGGGAACAAAGAATTTGTCTGACATTCTTTCCGAAAGAGAGAGTATTAGTCACGTAATGCAGACTAGTCTGGACGAAGGTACTGACCCCTGGGGAGTAAAAGTTGAAAGAGTGGAAATGTGAGTAATTCTAATTTTATTGAATGTTTAAACATGCAGATATAACAATTACATGGCAAAAATTTACTTCTTTGTATATACTTTTAAAGTACTAACAATTGTGGATACTAGATGGCAGCAGCAATAACATAAAGCTAAAATATCCAAAGTTACAAATTATTTCATCGAGAAATAAACAGGTTGTTTATTCGACACGCTGATGATTGTTAATATCCATGTGTGTATCCAGTACTTTATTCATAAAATATGTCCTATTTACATTTATATACAGGAAAGATGTGCGACTTCCGGTGCAGCTACAACGAGCAATGGCTG
Source organism: Limulus polyphemus (assembly GCF_000517525.1). Classification (NCBI taxonomy): domain Eukaryota; kingdom Metazoa; phylum Arthropoda; class Merostomata; order Xiphosura; family Limulidae; genus Limulus; species Limulus polyphemus. The sequence continues at coordinate 138,447 of NW_013668284.1, forward strand.
CAGAAGCTGAAGCTTCAAGAGAAGCGCGTGCCAAAGTAAGTTAACAAAACATGTTGAAATATTTTAGTCTATAAAACGTGATTGTTTCTCGACCCTTTGATTATTTCTAAGGCTTCAAGATGTTAGAATATTTTATCTACTTCCTAGTAAGAGGATCCTGGTTAATTTATTTTCTTCTATACACATAGTAGGCCTCCTTCGGCCAAGTTTGACCATGGATGAGCATCTGTCAATTGTTATATGGACAGATGTAAGCCTGGGCATTCTGATATGGGGGACAGGCTGTTGCCCACGCAACTTGCCCCCCTCTCCACCTCGATGACGGGGCCAAAGGAACAGCAGTGCTGATACACACACACATATATATATATATATATATATATATATTTAAACGTGAACATGTCTGTGTATCTGTTCCTTATATGTTTCCACATTTCTTGATCAATCGGCACTATAATTGACACAGTGACACAGGATAACACTTGGAAGGTTATGAGGGGGGGGGGGCTTGACCTCCTCCCGTCTCATTTCATATCTAATTTCGGAAAAACTACCAAATCAGCACAACTTGACACAGTGATACAGGATGACATTAGGAAAGCTATGGGGGGGGGGGGTAGATCCCCATCAAATGTAATAATGATCGAATTATTAAAAACTATGTTTTTCTTTTCAGTATTGGTACCTTTACGTATTTTTTATTGCACTTTTAATGTTTATATATATACACCTGGAAAAAAGTTAAGCACCCCCAAATATTTTTCAGGATTGCTTATTGAAAATAAGGTTTAATTTTCATGATGTTGAGCAATGTTTATTAATTTCAAACATAATTAAAAGGATGTGAGTGTTCAGGTGTGACATTTAAATCAGGC
>NW_013668284.1:140321-143009 GCF_000517525.1 Limulus polyphemus
CTTGTGCCCAATAATGCATAATTTCATTTGATAAACACGTTTAGATTGAATGGTAATTTATAATCAGTCACAAGAACGTCGAATCTGAATCACTTGAAAAAAACACGGGGGTGCTTAACTTTTTTCCAGGTGTATATATATATTGCTATAAGATTAACCGATTAGTGGCTGAAGCTGAACATTTAATATTTCTAGTTGATTGCCGCCGAGGGAGAACAGAAAGCATCGAGAGCTTTACGGGAAGCTTCCGAAGTGATTGCCGATTCGCCAGCTGCTCTTCAGCTTCGTTATCTCCAGACTCTGAACTCCATAGCTGCCGAAAAGAACTCCACTATTGTGTTCCCCATACCGCTGGAACTCTTCAAAGGCTTCTCCAAGGGAATGAAACAGTAGTGTCATCGTGTGGAACATAGGAATATTGTGGTCCATCAAACGTCTGAAACAGGAACTTCGCATTTATCCAGTTTTATAAACGTTTATAAGTTGAAAAATTTCGTATTACAGCTTATTCGGCATTTCAACAATTTTATTGCTTTTGTAAGATTATGATATTTTTTTCCTGTTCTTGTATGAATTTTTCCTCTTTCATTCCTAAGTTTATTGACTTTTACACCTTGTTTATGGTCCTAGTGTATGAGGGTGAAGTGTTTTTCTTTTTTAAAGTGCTGAATGTTGACGTATATTATTAGTAAATGGTTACCTTGAGGATGAAGCTAACCAAACTTTGATTTAAATAGATAGCACCATAGATAATAAAGTACTTGTCTGTTATTAGAACAGGGAACGTGAGGATGAAGCGAGCCAAACTTTGATCTAAATAGACAGCACCATAGATAATAAAGTACATGTCTGTTATTAGAACAGGGAACATGAGGATGAAGCGAGCCAAACTTTGATCTAAATAGATAGCACCATAGATAATAAAGTACTTGTCTGTTATTAGAACAGGGAACGTGAGGATGAAGCGAGCCAAATTTTGATCTAAATAGATAGCACCATAGATAATAAAGTACATGTCTGTTATTAGAACAGACTTTTGAGATACCCTGTATACTGGATGAAACAGCTCCAGGACATTATAGGTTTCTTCATGTTTTTTTTTTTTTTTTACTTCCATTATAAGACCTCATCCAAGAGTAAAAGCTAAATTTTAGTTTTTATTAATTATTTTCTATTAATCTTGAACCACATCATCTTGGATTTACTTTGTTTGTTATCAGGACTCGGTGTTTGTGGTATACATCGACAGTGCATCGGATTTACATTTAACTTTCGGAGAAGAGAGTGCATCTTATTTTTGCTTAGTTTAATCCTTTTGGAGCAGAGTGTATCGGATTTACATTTAACTTAATCTATTCTCAGAAGAGGGTACATCTTATTTTTGCATAATTTAATCGTTTCGAAGCAGTGTGTATCGGGGTTACATTTAACTTAATCCTTTTAGAAAAGAGAGTACATCATATTTTACCTTAGTTTAAACGTTTCGGAGCAGAGTGTATCTGATTGCTACCGACTTTAAACGTTTCAGAGAGCAGAGTACGTCTGATTTTCACTTAGTTTAAACGTTTCGGAGCAGAGTGTATCTGATTGCTACCGACTTTAAACGTTTCAGAGAGCAGAGTACGTCTGATTTTCACTTAGTTTAAACGTACGTTTGGAGATTATGATGATTGGTTTTGTTGCAAAGTATTTTAAATATCAGTTTGTATATGTGTGTGACAGATAATATTTCTTTGTTTTTTGCTATATTTTATTTAAATGAACTTTGAAACATATTTGGTACCAAGAGATTGATTTAGTTTTAGGCAGTGACTTTAGAACTCAGTTTAATCATTTTTGCAATAATTCACAAGCATATAAACAGTATAAGGGGTTTACTGCATTTGTTCCAATTAAAACAAATTGGTAGATATTGATAAGTCTTTCTTATCCTGTACAAAATTATTTTCCTTATTGTTAGAATATCAGAAGAAAATCAATATTCTATGTGTGGTGAATTAAAAAAAAATATTTTTGTAAACTGCAATTCAGTTCTGTAAAACATCTTTTTATACAGAAAATAAAACAATCGACCATGAGTTTAGGTCTGATAACTTGTGTTACCAACTACATCCTTTTATATGGAAAATAAACCGAACATAAGGTTAGCCATGATAACTTGTGTTACCAGAAACATATTTGTATATAGAAAATAAAACAACGGACCATTAGTTTAGCCATGATAACTTGTGTTACCAGAAACGTATTTCTATATGGAAAATAAACCGAACATAAGGTTAGCCATAATAACTTGTGTTACCAATTACATCTTTTTATATGGAAAATAAACGGACCATTAGTTTAGCCATGATAACTTGTGTTACCAGAAACATATTTGTATATAGAAAATAAACCGACCATTAGTTTAGCCATGATAACTTGTGTTACCAAATACATCTTTTTATATGGAAAATAAACCGACCATAAGGTTAGCCATGATAACTTGTGTTACCAGAAACATATTTGTATATAGAAAATAAACCGACCATTAGTTTAGCCATGATAACTTGTGTTACCAACTACATCTTTTTATATGGAAAATAAACCGAACATAAGGTTAGCCATGATAACTTGTGTTACCAACTACATCTTTTTATATGGAAAATAAACCGAACATAAGGTTAGCCATGATAACTTGTGTTACCAACT
>NW_013668284.1:143731-150115 GCF_000517525.1 Limulus polyphemus
AACTTGTGTTACCAAATACATATTTGTATATAGAAAATAAAACAACGGACCATTAGTTTAGCCATGATAACTCGTGTTACCAGAAACGTATTTGTATATAGAAAATAAAACAACGGACCATTAGTTTAGCCATGATAACTTGTGTTACCAGAAACATATTGTACATTTTCGTATTTCTTGGGCAAGGGCATTGGAAAGCTTTCCTGTGAACTTTCCAACCTCACACTTTGTTCAAATCATCAGATACTTTAATTTTGAACTTTTTGAAGCAGTTAAATATTAAACGTACGTGTAAATTCTCGTGTTCTACTGTTTTCCATACTACGAGAAGGACATTTTTTCCAGATTAATATTTATTGGTGATAGTTTAATGGGCATACAGCATTAGTTAGTTGTTTTAATGATATACATCATACGTTCATTGTTTATTTCGAGTATGTTTAGTCGAAATTAGAATTTATTTTTTGTTACCTAGGTAACACACTTACAAGAACTACATTTCTGTTACCTAGGTAACACACTTACAAGAACTACATTTTTGTTACCTAGGTAACACACTTTCAAGAACTAAATTTCAGACGTAAGGTAAAGAATGTCCTCACCCTTGTCAACGGTTTTAAATATAATGTCACATTAATGAAATTCAGTTGATAGATTTATTAGCCACTTACTCATAGAAACGCTCGCGCTTCCATTTCCTTGAGAAATGTTATCTCTGTGTACTGTAAAGTAGGAGTATATAATATCCATCCCAATGTGTCACTATATTTGTCGTCCGCCCGGTGAGACAGCGGTAAGTCAATGCTAAAATTAGGGGTTAGCTTCACCTCCATAGCCCGATGTGGCTTTGTTATAAGAAACACACACGCTATAATTGTTGACAAGGTTATAAATAAGAGTATGTCCTGGACGTTATAGAAAAAGTTTTAGCTTGAGGTTGGCGTATCTGTCAAGTTATATCACACATATTGAAAAGGTTATCATAATAGAGGGATATTCTGGCAGAAGAATATATCTCGTTTTGTATTATATCCTTCAAGGTATAGCGCGTTTCATCTGAAACATCCGGGTACATAACATTTAGTGACAAAAATTATCTGTTTTAGTCTGTTTGTTTGTTTTGAATTTCGCGCAAAGCTACACGAGGGCTATCTGCGCTAGCCGTACCTAATTTAGTAGTGTAATACTAGAGGGAAGGCAGCTATTCATCACCACCCACCGCCAACTCTTGGGCTACTCTTTTACCAACGAATAGTGGGATTGACCGTCTCATTATAACGCCCCACGGCTGAAAGGGCGGGCTTGTTTGGTGGGATGGAGATTCGAACCCGTGACCCGCAGATTGCGAGTCGAGCTCCCTAACCACCTGGCCATGACGGGACGAGGTGTTTCTATTGAAGTTTTAGTATCAAGAAAGACTAAATATGATGTCATACATCTTAGAATGAGATTGAAAACAGATGAGAATGCACATCGCTATTCAGTCAAGTTCCCTCTTCTTCAAGAAATGTAATGAACAGTTTAACCGTGAGGATGAGCATTCTAATCTATTAGGCTGAAGATCAGGAACAATTACACCAGCATACAGAGGCACAAATGGTCGTAAATGTAGTCCCTGTGATTCTTTTCTTTCTCTGAATCTGAAGTTTGGTGTGCGGAAGGCCCACGTGTGTTAGGTTAAAAATATTCATGCAGTAGAGGGATGTAATGCATATACCATTCCAACTGTGAGATGTGACAACTACATTAAACTTGGATTAATGATCTTTTTCCTAGAAAAAGTAAGGTCACGATCTGACTGGCTGTGACTTTCAACCTTACATTGCTAATCGAATACGGACTTATCAGAGACTTAGATGACTTGGGTTTTTCAGTCCTGTAAATTTTCATAAAAAACCAGCACTCTCAAATTCTGTGTATCTCGATATCTAACCTGCGAGTGGGTTATCCAGTGCAACCTGGTCCTTAACATGCCTTCTCATCTGGTGGTCAACAGTGAGTATCATGACCTTGTCCAAGTGCTCATCACGTCACGCAAGTTCTTAAATCGCTTTAGTAAAAGGCCTGCTGCAGCGTGTCATGGTGACCATCACGGGGAGTATCTAAAAGCCTTTGATGGCGATCCTTAGAGGTCAACCGGGAGCATCTACTAACACACTTGATGGCGATCCTTAGAGGTCAACCGGGAGCATCTACTAACACACTTGATGGCAATCCTTAGAGGTCAACCTGGAGCACCTACTAAAACACTTGATGGCGCTCCTTAGAGGTCAACCTGGAGCACCTACTAAAACACTTGATGGCGCTTCTTAGAGGTCAACCTGGAGCACCTACTAACACACTTGATGGCGATCCTTAGAGGTCAACCGGGAGCACCAACTAACACACTGTCAGCTAATGGATCGAACCACTTTTGCCACCATGGAGTCAATGTCACGATCAGCTTTACCGACCACTTTGGGAACTCTAAAAGAGCCAGCGTTCTTGTTCAGTAGAAAATACTTGCACATATTAAAATGAATCTTTTCCTAATACATCCGTTTTATTTCTTTACTTCTTGTTGACTATATACTTGATCAGTCACGTTAGACTAAATGTTTACTTATTTGAAATACTTATGTGCCATACATTGGTATAGCAAGAAGGGTCCCAGATTAGTTAACTGCAAGTTTTGACTTTTCCATTCACTTTGGTATTATCTTAATTTCTGTCCAGTTGATCCTACTTCAAAGCAATCACTTTAGTACTAAGAATTCGCTTTGAAGCATGCCTGAAACTAATGGTAAGGTTAAAAGAGAGTAGGCATTACAGAGTTTTTTATCCAAAAAAACACCCAAAACTTTTACAGCTCCCATTCAAAGTGTTTGTATGAAAGTGTATACATTTTTATATATAAAACTGAAAAGAACTCTTACAAAACGGTAGATATTGAGCAGACATATCTATATTTCACTATGAAATAACTACGACCCACTTTCTTTTCATTATTTGTGATAGAACATGCTATTTTCGTGAACACATAACACAGAAGACTGACATGCTATTGGTAAGTTCATCTTTCCTAACTGATTGACATACTTGCTATTGGTAGGATCATCTATCCTAACTGATTGACTGACACGCTATTGGTAGGATCATTTATCCTAACTGATTGACTGACACGCTATTGGTAGGGAACTTCTCAACTATATAAAAGTGAATGTGGCAATATTTTATTTTGTGATGCTAAACGGCTGTTTTGACAGCAAGTTTTGATATATTTACATAAATCTCGAGAAAGTTATCTGAATCTTTATAACTTTGAGACAATTTCAATATCCCCAGAAACGCTCGAAGATTGATTTTCAGTGGTTGGTTTTAAAGCATGCCCGTTCATTTCGCCAACCTGTTTTTCCAAGCAACCGTTCGAAACGGGTTTCGGAGGTTTCGGCTGTGGAAGAATGAAACGTTCCAGCTTGGTAAAGGGAATTTCCAAAACAAGATGGGAAATAAATGCGAGTCCCATTGATATCACGAGGTAGACCAGGAACTTGCAGGCCTAAAAAAAAGAGAAATAAAAGTTACAAAAGAACACTAAATTTTGTGTTATTAAAAATCATTTTCGTTCGGAACAAAATGTTGTGATATCGTTAAGGTATAAACAGTTACTGCTACTTTCTTTGCTATTTATAGTTAAATTAGTTATTTGATGTATAATTGTTTGTTTGTTGTTAAGTAGAAAGATACACAATGAGCTATCTGCGCTGTACCCACTACGGGTAACGAAACCCAGTTTTTGTGTTATAAGCATTCAGACTAGGGGGCATGAATATAGCACATTTCTCAGTATTATTATATTATATCGAGTTTACTAAAATAAAAATGACGTATATAAGTAAACATACGACATTCATTTGCTCTAGAGATAAACAAACCATGTCTTAACTATTTGTTAACACTACTGTTTTTATCTATTCAGATAAAACGTAATATGAAACAACAACACTGAACATAAACCATAACATTAGTAGAATTAAACGTAATACTTTCTTAAATCAGGCAGTATAAAGTTAATTTTTGAAGTGAAGTAGATATATTTATTCAAATTTCAGTAATGAATATTCATATAAAAATATAATGCGGAAAATAAAACAAAGGTTCAAGGCGTAAGGAAAGCTTTTGCTAAAACAAAACCTACTTAAAAATCTGACCGAAATCAAATAAGAACAACAGTTTACATTGTGTTTCATCAGGTCAGATGACTCGATGGTTCGTACCGCTACCGAATGAATTTTTATATTACTTTAGGGAAGAAATTTTGCTATAGATGGCGCCCTTCATCCACAATGTCATATTTACACTTTTTTTTTTTTTTGTTTTGCCAACAGAAATTTTGTTATTTGTTATACTTTTGATCTTACAAGTATATACTACGTAAATAAATGAGTAAACATCATTTCATCAAACAGTTTTAAAATGTCCGAACGTGGCCTGGTGAATCCGAGTGTTCATGGTTCGCATCCTGTTGGCGCAAAAATGCGCTATGCACTTTGGAGTCGTACATACACTATGAGAGCGACGATTCAATTAAATTATTCGGTCCGACAAGGGGTGGCAATGGGTTCTGTTGATTTGGTGCCTTACCTCTAGTCTATAAGTTCAAAAGTATCAAAATTAGGGACAGGTTTGCGGGAAAACTATAAGAAATCAAAGAGAAATGACACAACTTAAAACCACAATTTTCAGATAATTTCAGTTGAACGTTTCATATTTGAATCAACTCAGCCAGAACGAAAAACATAATTTAAAAGCTTGGATTATAGGGGCGTAGTTAAGGTTCTTAGTTAATATCTTTGTTCTATTCTTTATCTTCTACATCCATAAAATGGATTAATTTGTCAAGACTTTTGATTTTCAAACGTGTTTCTGATGGGCATGGGCGCCCACAAAAATATTTTCAAGGGGGGCGGATCAGCTTTTACAGTGTAAGTCAACAGACTAAAAGACTATGTGTTATGTGTGATTAAACACAAACACAAATTTACAGTTTTAATAAAAAATACTAAAAATGTTTAGTTTAACTACGATGTTAACCTTACATCACAATACGTGCATTTTTTTGTGTGTGAAATGTAAGGGTGCAAATGCTCCCTCTTGCCCCTTTCAGCGGGCGCCCATAGCGATGGGAGAGGGAAAGTGTTGTTAATTAAAAAAGAAGGAACAGCACTTTTTTCAGTTTCTAGCTTTTTAACGTCCTTAATGTGTCCAATTGTTCTATTCACTTGTTTAATCAAGGCTTCACGAATTATGCGACTGGCCTCATTAACTGTGTTTCTCAAGTGTCCAATTGTTCTATTCACTTGTTTAATCAAGGCTTCACGAATTATGCGACTGGCCTCATTAACTGTGTTTCTCAAGTGTCCAATTGTTCTATTCACTTGTTTAATCAAGGCTTCACGAATTATGCGACTGGCCTCATTAACTGTGTTTCTCAATGCGAGTTGATTACAGATTTTGATTCGATTTAGGTTTGTAGGCCGATTTGGTTTAAACGGATCAGCGTTATCGATTTGACCTCTCTCCATTCTCACTTATAATTATTATTTGTATTTATTGACGTAACTTTCATTTTATCTCATTTGTTTTCTAACGGAAGAATCAGGAGATACTTGTTGAAGAGACAAGGTTTTTTAATAATAGGATTTCATACTCTCATCACTTCTGTCATATCATTGCTACACGCTTTTTAGCTCTTTTCTTTTTGAAGGTCTGGAATGGCCTGATGATTTGACCACTCGACTCACAATATGGGCCTTGGAGGACGTTAAAATGTTACGGCTAATCTCACCATTCGTTATTAAAAGAGTATCTCAAGAGTCGGCGGTGGGTGCTGTCGATTAGCTGGCTTTCTTCAAACAAACAAGCAATCTTCTGGATATTTGTGGCATCGAACGGATTCGAACCAAGGTCTCAAACTCAGAAACCCCCCCCACCCACACACACACATGTTTTAAGCTGTAAGTGGGTTATAAGAGCGACAGTCCATCCCTTAGCATATATGGTGAGCTATAGGGTGCTGTTGACTGGCTGCCTTCTCTCCATTAATTAACTACTTCAAAATTAGGGACGTTGCAGATAGTCTTAGTAGTTTTACCATAAATACAAAGCACAAATGCTTTTCGTTAATCCTTGGTGTGTAGAACAATCCGTGGTGAAGGATGGTTTATGAAACGGTAGTTTGAATAGAACAATCCGCGATGAAGGATGTTTATGAAACGTTAGTTTGAATAGAACAGTCCATATGAAGGATGGTTTATGAAACGTTAGTTTGAATAGAACAGTCCATATGAAGGATGGTTTATGAAACGTTAGTTTGAATAGAACAGTCCATATGAAGGATGGTTT
>NW_013668284.1:150914-151780 GCF_000517525.1 Limulus polyphemus
TGAATAGAACAATCCGTAATGAAGGATGGTTTATGAAACGTTAGTTTGAATAGAACAATCCGTAATGAAGGATGGTTTATGAAACGTTAGTTTGAATAGAACAATCCGTAATGAAGGATGGTTTATGAAACGTTAGTTTAAATAGGACAATCCGTGATGAAGGATGGTTTATGAAACGGAAGATTGAATAGAACAATCCATATGAAGGATGGTTTATTGAAACGTTAGTTTGAATAGAACAATCCGTGATGAAGGATGGTTTATGAAACGTTAGTTTGAATAGAACAGTCCATATGAAGGATGGTTTATGAAACGTTAGTTTGAATAGAACAATCCGTAATGAAGGATGGTTTATGAAACGTTAGTTTGAATAGAACAATCCGTAATGAAGGATGGTTTATGAAACGTTAGTTTGAATAGAACAATCCATTATGAAGGATGGTTTATGAAACGTTAGTTTGAATAGAACAGTCCATATGAAGGATGGTTTATGAAACGGAAGTTTGAATAGAAACTGTTTATGAAACGTTAGTTTGAACAGCCAGAATTAAAAAAAATTAAGAAATGTAACAACCGTGATTATTTTTTGGAAGATTGTTCTTTGTTACTGAAGGCTGTGCTCTGTTAATAATCATCTGTTATATTACCAAGTGGCCGAGCATCCGAGCGGTGCAACTGTTTCGGGCGCAGTTCGGAAGGGGATACAGAACTCCAGCTACTGTAATAGATACTTGAGAAATACATCTGACAATATGATTTTGGGGGAAAAAATGTCCATATATTTTTATGATTATATATTATTATTATAAACTGGGGGGCCTGTTTTTGCTTTCATGGTTATATAAAGTGGGGGGGGTGGGGTTGTT
>NW_013668284.1:152304-155167 GCF_000517525.1 Limulus polyphemus
TATATATTATTATTATAAACTGGGGGCCTGTTTTTGCTTTCATGGTTATATAAAGTGGGGTGGTGGGGGAGTTTTTTGACAAACTTGCCTCGGTCGCACAAATAGTTTGTCACGCAATCGTTTTATACTCAAGCATAGTGTTAGAAAAGTATCCCACAAGCCCCATGGGGTGCAAACTTAAACTTATAGTTTAAATTAAATCCTAAGCCACCTTGAACAAATTTCTGTATAACCTGTTTGAATAGGCTCCCGTTCTAGAAATACTACGGAAATGGTTACGTGTTATCCTTGAGGTATGTTACCCTGACGTGCATAATAGAATTAACACGTGTTTACCACTTTGCAACGTGCGATCTACACTATGTGTAGAAACTTTATGGAACTATCATTATCTGAATAAAGATACAGTATTTACTAGTTATGAAAGGGTGAAAGGAGTAAATCTTTCAGCTACGACGGACATCGGAATCTACAGGTCCTAAGTTAAAACGAAAATACGCTAACATAACCAAGCGTTTAACAAAAGCTATTTTTTTTACTACGCGTGCGTATGAGATGTCAGTTAACGAGTTATTAACACCACAGTATAGTAAACCGAACGCGGGATTAAAAAAAAAGAAAAAGTAACACTAGGCTACGATTTGTGGTGCATGTGTAATGTCCCTTCGTTTGAAATGTTTACGTTTATCAAACATTTTGATCTTCAAATTCAATTGCAGATTTGAAGCTGACTTGCAGGATTTTGTGATCTTCTACTGAAGCCTAAACCGCAATGTTGTCTACAGTGTTAAACCAAGAGATTTTTCTATTTGTTTACTCATTTTTTTTTCGTTTTTGAGCAACAACGGCCACATTGGGATATCTGCTTTGACCACCGCGGGAATCGAACCCAGGATTCTTATTGTTGTAAGTCCGTAGATTTTCCGACGTCCAATACTGTGTTCTATGACACTCCTTAAGTGACTAGAATCTGTAGGCATAAACATTTAACGTTTGTGATAATATACTGGAACTACTCAAGACGTGTGAAAACACTTCAAATATTCTCACCAAGGAGAAAAATATTTTTGACACTAGCTAAACTGAATATTTTACTTTAAATTAGTGTCTTAGTTTTAGAACAAAGCTACAATGGGCCAACTGCTATGTCACTGCAGGGTTTAGAACTCCGAATTTTTAGCATTGTAAGTCCTTAAACGTACCGCTGACCCATCGGGGAACATTTGAATTATATTTTAAAACAGTATATGTTAAATTTCAAGTTTTTGTTTCCTTTTTAAGCAAAAACTACACAATGGAGGTTATCTGCATTGTGCTACAAAAGTGGGGGGGGGGGCAACTTTGTGTTATTTGTTACGATGACACGCTCCAAATTATTGAAGATGATTTACTTAATATAACTGCTACTTACCTGTTCAAATTGACTGAAAAGTTGCCTTTCCTTCCACGAACCTGCAATGACGAATATTACCAACAAATGCAGTAAATACGTCATATAGGTCAGTCGGCCAAGGACTATAAATGGTTTCCACGATAATAAGGCATTCACAGGACCTGATAAAATATCAACTACGCATGAGCGATATACAGATTCGAATAATATACACGTATCATTCAAATTCAAACTCAGAAGTAGATTAATGACATCTCCCTTCAATATCTTCACTTGTCTGTTGTGTATTAGTGTCGTTTTTAGTATTGTACATAACCGATAGTCAGGAAATCAGTTATTGCTATTCAAAATATAATATACTGCTCTTTGAATATCCAGGTATACCAATCAGGGAAATGCACTTTTGATTTTCTGTGACGCACAAGAATACTAATTCCCGTATTTATCGATACAAACTTTTGGCTTTGTTGTCGTAGCCTTTAACTGGAAACATGTTACATGATTATTAAAATTCAACAGCATATAGTGGAATCGTTAAAAAAAAAAACTCGTGTAGTAACAACGTTAGAGCAATTAAAGCGTCATCTGATGGAGTTACTAAGAATTATTAATAAATATTTAAATTACGAGTAAAATAAAAACATGTGTATACATTACATAAATAATTTGTACATTTTTTTAATGTGTACTCAGGCTACATTTTAACTGTACCAAGTTAATTACTTTACCTAGCAATTTTATAGCAAATCAGGATCCAAGGCTTCAAAGAAGTGTTATCAGGGTTATGTTTAGTGCAAAAGATGAGCTGGTTGGACCTATGGAATAGTTTTTTAGTTTTCAGGGTATGGGTGAATTATATGCTAGAAATGGACTCCACTTAGGTAGGTTCGGCAGTAGGATGTTTAGGAAATCCCTAAATGTAATCATTAAATATAGTTTAAACTGAACTTTTATAGTGTTGAGGAAGCTTGGGAATAGACAAGTTGATAGGATAGCTATGGAATCGAGGAGATTGGCAAAAGGAAATTCAGAGCAAGATAGATTAAATAATAGTTTCAAAGATAACTCTGTCACATCTAGAGATAGACACCCGATCAAGAATAAATTTAGTTGCTACTATTTTCAAATGTTAAAAGTATCAGAAACAGAATGGATGAGTTCAGGGGTTTAGTTGAAATGTAAGACTGTAATTTAATGTGAATTGCTGAAATGTGGGAAGATTTGGGGGACATTGATGATATGAAAAATATTATATTCCAAGTTATTCCACGATTGGAATGTCATTTTGGATTTAAAAGTAACTACAAATGAAGGATATGGTTGCTACAGTTGGAGTAGGGAAAACTTTTGGATTTAATGGTAACCACAAATGAGAATATGGTTGCCAGAGTTGGAGTAGGGAAACATTTTGGATTTAATGGTAACCACAAATGAGAATATGGTTGCCAGAGTTGGAGTAGGGAAACATTT
>NW_013668284.1:155902-163311 GCF_000517525.1 Limulus polyphemus
GTGGCTTAAAGTGTATAGTTATATTTTCTAACGGTTTCATTACACGTGAAATTTAAAACATGGACCTTATGAAAGCAGGTGGCTTAAAGTGTATAGTTATATTTTCTAACGGTTTCATTACACGTGAAATTTAAAACATGGACCTTATGAAAGCAGGTGGCTTAAAGTGTATAGTTATATTTTCTAACGGTTTTATTACACATGAAATTTAAAACATGGACCTTATGAAAGCAGGTGGCTTAAAGTGTATAGTTATATTTTCTAACGGTTTTATTACACGTGAAATTTAAAACATGGACCTTATGAAAGCAGGTGGCTTAAAGTGTATAGTTAAGTTCCCCAGGCAGTTCAACAACAACCTTTCTAGTATCACATGGTGGGTTAAGACGTTGGTGTGAATGGATGAAGGTGTGATTGACTCGATCCAGTTCCTCAGTCAGTTTAACATCAAGCCTTCTAACATCGCATGGTAAGTTAAAACTTTGATGAACATGGCTTTCATGGATGCGTTAGTGGTATGTTAATAAAAATATATTATGATTTCTTATTGGTGGAGGCATTAAGCACACTAAGTACAGAAAGAGCAAATGCACAAAGATGATTCTGACCAAGAGAAAAATTCAAACGAGCGTTGCGATGACATGTGACAAAATGGATAGCTGAATCAGGTCCTATTCTCGACCTTAAGTTGTCTTCTTGAAACCTGTTTCTTCTCTGATAATCGTTCCATCTGTGGTCGTTTAGTTTATACTAAATCCACGGGCAGTGGACTTGGTAAATCCTAACAACTACACTGTTAAAGGACATAAAGAGTCATAGCTTAACTTCTACGATCTTCTTCAGGTGTTCAGTGTACAGACGAAATACATGACATACAAATTGAGCTCCGCAACTGGTTTCGTGTTTGCCATGTTTACAACACGTTGAAAGTATGAACGTCAGTAAAAAGCCTCTTCCGTCACCAGTAGGTGCGATAACAGTAACCAAGACATTAATGATAACAAAAACAACAAATCAGCAAAGGACTCAATATGAAGACGATACTTTTTTTTTTTTTTCAGGACGAGCAGCACCTGAACATTTTCAAACAGGATACGTGAAACGGGCACATAATTGATAATATAACAATTGCTGAAAAGGCATTCTGGTGTAATATTTGAGATCGATTTAAATTCAATTTCCCCTGCAATATTGGTGTATTGTATAATCGTTCAGCTGTAAGTATTATAGGCATCATGCACGTGACGTCACAAGTTTCTGGTTAGAGGAATGAGACGCCATATTGGATGGAGAATCAAAACATACAAAGTATACTGATAATTATCAATTGTTCTCGAGAACAAACATGGCGGACAGTTATTGTGCAGTTAACTGCCACAGTAATGGTGTTGATGCATCAAATCCACCGTTTTATAAAATACCTACCATCTAAGTTGATCCACTTATACACGCTCAATGGATCACAGCACCTACAATCTCAGTTGATCCACTTATACACGATCAATGGATCACAACTATTATGTCGAAAGGGTTTGTTCATCACAATGTAAGATTTGTTTCTCAGTTGTTCCTTTTTCTCATAGACAAATGAAAACCAAGCAATCATCTGCCTATGATATTCATTATATACAATGTACTCATCTATCTTATAATCAAGCACAATGAATACAGAAAATATGGTTGGTGGGGAATTCACTCCCGGTATTATCACTCCCTATGCATTTCACTCATTGTTAGTTCAATCCCTGTAATAATTTGTTAATGTCAAAAATATGTTTTAGTATTCCAAAATCTGACCTAAATTCTTCTTGCTTGATAAAGTCCAGAAAACAAGATGGACTTTTTACGAGGAATAGCTCATAACTTGCATCACTTTTAATAATTTGTAATAAATGTTACTTTTATTGTTGATTATTATTTCACATTAATAATTTATTACAGGTAGTGAACTAACAAGGAGCGAAATTACAAGGGGTCAAATTACCGGTCACCAGAAAATATAACATTTTTTTCCTTGAGCACGTACATGGAAATTTTAATGTCGTATTTCGTATTTATCAAGGAAACAGAATTTGTTTTTTGTTCCTTAAGAAAACAATTTCTATGTAAATATTGTATTCTTTAAAGTCTTTACGGGCTTTCAACTATAATCTAAGGTGAAATTTAGCAGACAGTTGTAAATGTTTCAGTACCTCAACTCCGGTCATGTTAGTCCCAGGTAGCTGTCACATTTTTTAATCCTTGAATATTGTTCTAGGGATCAAATATGGATCATTTATCTCTATTAGATGAAACTTTTTTTAAGTAGATAGACTTACACGCCTTTTTACGTGATTTATTTCAACTGAAAATAGTGAATTTATTGAATTTTCCACTGATACTCGTACTTGTTGAGAGGTTATTATCGGTGTAATTATGCTATGAATTTTCATCCCACGTGGCTCCAGAAACAGATTTCAAGTGTAATAAAACCATTAGAAAATAGGTGGGTTAAGACGTTGGTGTGTATGGATGAAGATATGATTGATCGATCCTGAGTCTCAAACAGTGTTTAAGTTACAAGGTCTTAACCGTCTTTATGTTCTGTTTTCACTTATATTCGATCTATTTAGAATCAAATTTCGACGATCATATATTTGCATTTAATTATTATTTTTTTTTCTGTATGTGTTAATTTATTTTAAGTTAAAGATATGTTACTGCACCTCAAACATTCCGATATAAAATCATAAAAAAATATTCAACGTTAAACTGGTACACAAATAAAAACATTTTATTTAGGCCTATCTATGGCCTTCAAAAAGATGACGACTCTACATGTTTTGACTGGAATATATAAAATAGAATGTGAATGTGGAAGTATTTACATTGGTCAGACAAATCGTAATTTAAAATACCGCTTAAATGAGCATAAGGGATATGTAAAAAAAATAAAAAACTGAAAATTCATCCATAGCAGAACATGTACAGGAAACACAACATACAATATTGTGAGGAAAAAACTGTAATATTAGCTCAACCTAAAAGTATAATAGGTAATAATATTCGTGAATCGTTAGAAATAATAAAACATAAAAAAAAGATCATGTAGTATTAAATAGAGATGAAGATATGACGAATATTTCTGCAACTTTTTGAACGCTATAGATAGGCCTAAATAAAATGTTTTTAATTGTGTACCAGTTTAACGTTCAATATTATTTATGATTTTAACTTTATACACAAGTGCCAAAATACTATAATTCCGATATAATTTGACTAAATCATGCAGATAAATCAAGCCGTTAAGTACGTGGGTATACTTTTCATATGAAAATATGCATATAAATATTGATACGACAAGAGACAAAATTATGGGCATAGCTATCTAATACAGGTATACTAAATGTATTAATATTTCACTTACCTCCATACCCGTTCACAGAGGCAAAGGTTATCCAAGCTAAGCCTAAGGCGAATACGGTTCTGTGAACCGATGCGTAAAGGATTCCAATAACTACATTTGGTGTGACATCGTTTATCCAATCATAAGCTCCAAATACCACTGCTGCACATGAGATCGTAGTAACCATCCATCCCACAATCACAGTAACCTAAGAAAAATAACTGGTTATGCTGAAAACTAGTCTTTAATATACGATGTCTAATACCGATTAGCCGTGTTCGTTGTTGGTAGACTGCCAAATGTCTACATTCTTATACACAAACTTACTTCTGTTCCACGGAGGGGGGGGGGGGTGCAAAAGGGTAAACAAGTTCCTCGCTGTGTGATGCACAACAAAAATATTTCAATTAATTTAAAAAAACTTTACTTATAAAGTATATTTTATCTTTTTGATATAGTTGACAATTTATTCTAACATCCTTTTACACAAATGGTCAATACAGACAGACAAACGGAAGCACGGACGAACGACCAGACAGATCGGACTATAGATATGGATTTTCTCATTTTTATTCTGAGAGCTTTGCCAACTCTTGTCTTCAGATATTCATTAATTTTACTGATCAAAACTAAGTCTAAACATTTTAAAGTAGCATCAAGTTTAAGCCTAAGTCTATACATTTTTAAGTAACATCAAGATTAAGCTTAAATCTATACATTTTTAAGTAATATCAAGATTAGGACTAAGTCTATTCATTTTAAAATAGCATCAAGATTAGGACTAAGTCTATTCATTTTAAAATAGCATCAAGATTATGACTAAGTCTATACATTTTTAAATAGCATCAAGATTAAGCCTAAGTCTATACATTTTTAAGTAACATCAAGATTAAGACTAAGTCTACATATTTTTAACTAGCATCAATGCTAAGTCTAACTTTTCAATGGACTTACGGGTTTCATCTTGACAGCTTTATATTTCAGCACCAGATAGCCCATGGCCAATCCAATACAGTATGGACCCAAATGGATGTAAGGCATATAGTGAATGTAGTCATTCATGTCTCTCACTCTCCTGAAACCATCAGAGTAGATTTATTGATTGTTGACAGAAGCGATATAAGGTTTTATAACGGATAACCAAAATATTAGGCTTTTTCAAGTTCGTGCACTTTATAAAAAAGAACAAAAGTCAACATTATTTTTTTTATTTGTCCAATTATATTTAATTTTCTGGTGTGTTTCGATTATTTAGACAGTCTTGGAAATTCTATTTGATCGGCCTGTAAAACGGACCAAAATAAAGCTAATTAAACCAAGACTTTGAATATTTCACTGCTACTTACAGATTATTTAGTTATACCTAATCTGTTCTTAAGTGCTGAAAAAGTATAAACTTCGCAAATGAAAAAAAATATTCAAAAATCAATTGATGCTCGAATCTTACCCAACGTCGAAAAACACTATCGATGGCGTAAAGTCCATCCAAAATGTGATTGCTCCAATACTAACACAAGATGCTAGTACACCAAATATGGTAAGACACATTCCAATCCGAGGCCACCTATAAGTCGTATAGAAATATATGGCCTAGATTTTAATTACATGTTTCTCCAAACAAATTTTAAATGAATTTTATGAATAGAGAACTAGAAGACAAGCGCTGTTTAGCGGTTCGTTCATAAATTTATTTACTCACGATTTCAAAAAGAATGCGAATAATGACCACTGATATACATTAAAAAAAATATTTATATATGTACTGAAAAGTAATGATTATATGTTTATGTAAGGTACGTACTCAGAGAAATTTTCCCCAGAACACTGGAGACATCAAATTGGACACTTAAGATAGCCTGGCCCAGATGTATCTTACCTGTAGAAAGCAATAAGAGCGATTGGTGATATCAGGTAGAGCTGCATATCAGCTGCCAGATACCAGTACGGTGTAATACACTGAAAAATAGATTTATTAAACGTCGGTACATAAACTTAAATACGTATGAATATTCAGAATGACAAGTGATTCTAATTTATTCAAGCACGAAGAAGAGATATATCTGACTGCCTTAGATTATCGGATCGAGCATTGTCATTTTATTTTTATATTCTGCGTGACTCTATTTTTCTTTCCTTTCGCCACTATAACTTATTTTTTTATTGTATAAAGTATTTACATTTCCGAATATTTTACATTTGAGCGATTTCCTCTGGAGCAAATCGACTTCCTTCCAAATAGATATTTTACAGAGTTTGATGATGTTAAATTGTTAACACTACGTCTTTACTCTGGAAGAAAAACAAATTTAAAACAGATGTATGTTGAAAGCAGAAAAAACAAATAACATATTTAAGTATGTCAGTAAGAGCTAAGTTTGTGGATGATCTGAGAAACAACAGAACTGAAATTAAAGAAACTTTCTTTTACTAAATACATTAATATGTTATTTCACTAGCTAAAACTGGAGACCATAATTGTTCTCAAATTCAAAGTGGGCTAAAGACGAAGAAGACATTCAACGGAGAGTAAGGATCTCTCTGACATGTCGGGTGAAGATGTGATTGATCGATCCAGTTCCCCAGGCAGTTCGACACCAAGCTTTCTAGCATTACATAAGTAGAAGTATATAATAAAAATTTCAAGCGCACACAAAGCGTTTGCCAACATGTATTTTTTGTTTTCTTCTAATGGTAAGTTATAAGCAGAATTTAACGAAACCAGTACACTTCTCTTCTGAATTATGTATGAAGGTTTGGTATTTCGTGGTAATTATTAAGCCAAGGGTACATAAAGGGCTATGTGCGCTGCTTACAACGGGTGTCGAAACCCAAGTTTTGGCGTCGTAAACCAGTAACTTCCCGCTGAGCCAATTAAGGCTATACATGAAGGACGATTAAATTTATTAGCTATTTGTTACTTAGTTTCCTTAAAGTCGGGTTTAACAATTAGGCTTCTCGTAAATCATTTTGGATTTTCTAATTTTTCATTTTAAATCCTTACTACTCCCATGTTACTGTAAATTTCCTATCTATTTGTATACTTAAACTTAAGGCATTTATAACCGAATTTCTTCTTTATGTCTTTAATATGTCAATTAAGTTTTATCTTCCCTGTTTTCCTTTATTAAGACAGTTTGCTTTTATCTCCCCTGTTATCCTTTATTAAGACAGTTAGCTTTGATCTTCCCTGTTATCCTTTATTAAGAGAGTTTGCTTTGATCTTTCCTGTTATCCTTTATTAAGACAGTTAGCTTTGATCTTCCCTGTTATCCTTTATTAAGACAGTTTGCTTTGATTTACCCTGTTATCCTTTATTAAGACAGTTTGCTTTGATCTTCCTTGTCATCTTTTTTCCTTTTTAGGAACATGCCTATCTTGAACTAAAAACAATGTGTTTTAAATATTCCCCAAAGGTGACCCACATCACCTTTTAACTCATTATATCAATTCACTAACTGACTTTCAGAATATAAGGAACTAAAACCCTACTTCTCAGCATGTAGCAAAACATAAAACTTAATTATGCAATGATCACTCTTTCCAAAATGTTGCTTCCCAGTGGCTCAACAGTATGTCTGCAGGCTTACGATGCTAAAAAAAATTGAGTTTCGATACTCGTGATGGGCAGAGCAAAGATAGCACATTGTGTAATATTGTGTTTAACAAAAAAAACAAACGAATCCAAAAGTTTTCCCTACTCCAACTCTGGCAACCATATCCTCATTTGTGGTTACCATTAAATCCAAAATGTTTCCCTTCTCCAACTCTAGCAACCATATCCTCATTTGTAATTACCATTAAATCCAAAATGTTTCCCTTCTCCAACTCTGGCAACCATATCCTCATTTGTAATTACCATTAAATCCAAAATGTTTCCCTTCTCCAACTCTAGCAACCATATCCTCATTTGTGGTTACCATTAAATCCAAAATGTTTCCCTTCTCCAACTCTAGCAACCATATCCTCATTTGTGGTTACCATTAAATCCAAAATGTTTCCCTTCTCCAACTCTAGCAACCATATC